>NW_012295310.1:0-5248 GCF_000151885.1 Dipodomys ordii
GCTGTGTACCGGTGTGTCCTCCGTAGTGTCCCGTGCTGTGTCTTGCTGTATCCCTGCTGTGTCCCCGCTGTGTCCCCCACTATGTCCCCACTGTGTCCCCGCTCGGTCCCGCTGGGTCCCGCTGGGACCCTGCTGTGTCCCGCTGTGTCCCGCTGTGTCCCGCTATGTCCTCACTGTGTCCCTGCTGTGTCACGCTGTGTCCTCGCTGTGTCCCCTGCTGTGTACCGGTGTGTCTTCCATTGTGTCCCCCGCTGTGTCCTGCTGTATCCCCTGCTGTGTCCCCGCTGTGTCCTCGCTGTGTCCCGCTGTGTCCTGCTGTCTCCCACACTGTGTCCCCCGCTGTGTCCCCACTGTGTCCCCGCTCGGTCCCGCTGGGTCCGGCTGGGTCCCCTGCTGTGTCCCCGCTGTGTCCCGCTGTGTCCCGCTGTGTCCTCACTGTATTCCCCGCTCTGTCCCCCTGTGTCCCGCTGTGTCCCGCTGTGTACTGCTGTGTCCCCCACTGTGTCACTGTGTCCCCTGCTGTGTCCCCTGCTGTGTCCCGCTGTGTCCCCTGCTGTGGCACGCTGTGACCCCTGCTGTGTCCTCCGCTGTGTACCATTGTGTCCACAGCTGTGTCCCGCTGTATCCCCGGCTCTGTCCCCCGCTGTGTCCCACTGTGTCCCCCGCTGAGTCTCGCTATGTCCCCGCCGTGACCCGTTGTGTCCTCGCTGTGTCCCCCTCTGTGTCCCGATGTATCCCCCCTGTGTCCCCCGCTGTGTCCCGCTGTGTCCCCCTCTGTGTCCCCCGCTGTGTCCTGCTGTGTCCCCCGCCGCGTCCCGCTGTGTCCTCGTTGTGTCCCCCGCTGTGTCCCGCTGTATCCTCCGCTGTGTCCCGCTGTGTCTCCCGCTTTGTCCCCGCTGGGTCCCGCTGTGTCCCGCTGTGTCCCGCTATGTTCACCCTGTATCGACGCTGTGTCCCGCTGGGTCCCCTGTGTCCTCGCTGTGTTCCCCGCTGTGTCCCGCTGGGTCCCCCGCTGTATACCCCGTTTTGTCCCGCAGTGTCCCCCGCTGTGTCCCCCTCTGTGTCCCCCGCTGTGTCCCGCTGTGTCCCCTGCTGTGTCCCGCTGTGTCCAGCTGTGTTCCCGCTATGTCCCGCTGTGTCCCGCTGTGTCCAGCTGTGTCCCTGCTGTGTTCCGCTGTGTCCCCTGCACTGTCCCCCACTGTGTCCCCCGCTGTGTCCCGCTCTGTCCCCCGCTGTTTTCCCCACTTTTTCCCCACTGTGTCCCACTGTGTCCCCGCTGTATCGATGCTGTGTCCCGCTGGGTCCCACTGTGTCCCGCTGTGTCCCCCTCTGTGTCCCCCGCTGTGTCCCTTTTGTCCCCTGCTGTGTCCCGCTGTGTCCCCAGCTGTGTCCCTGCTTTGTCCCCGCTGTGTCCCGATGGTTCCCCATGTGTCCCGACGTGTCCCGCTGTGTCCCCCGCTGAGTCCCGCTGTGTCCCCCCTGTGTCCCCTGCTGTGTCCCGCTGTGTCCCGCTCTGTCCCCCCTGTGTCTCACGCTTTGTCCCTGCTGTGTCCCGGTGTGTCACCAGCTGTGTCCCTGCTTTGTCCCCGCTGTGTCCCGATGGGTCCCGATGTGACCCGACGTGTCCTGCTGTGTCCCGCACTCTGTCCCGTTGTGTCCGCAGCTGTGTACCCCGCTGTGTCCCGCTGTGTCCCCGCAGGGTCACCGCTGTTTCCCGATGTGTCCCACTGTGTTCTGTGGTGTCCCGCTCTGTCCCCAGCTATGTCCCCTGCTTTGTCCCCGTTGTGTCCCTCTGTGTCCCGCTGTGTCCCCCGTTGTGTCCCCAGCTGTGTACGCCGCTGTGTCACGCTGTGTCACATTGTGTCCCTTGGTGTCCCGCTTTGTCCCCCGCTGTGTCCCCCGCTGAGTCCCTGCTGTGTCCCCGCTGTGTCCCACTGTGTCCTCGATGTGTCCCCCGCTGTCTCCCGCTCTGTCCCCCGCTGTGTCTCATGCTTTGTCCCCGCTGTGTCCCACTGTGTCCCGCTGTGTCCCCCACTGTGTCCCTTTGTGTCCCCAGCTGTGTACCCCGCTGTGTCCCGCTGTGTCCCCGCTGTATTGACTCTGTGTCCCGCTGTGTCCCCCTGTGTCCTTGCTGTGTTCCCCGTTGTGTCCCGCTGTGTCCCCCGCTGTGTCCCGCTGTGTCCCCGCTGTATCGACACTGTGTCCCGCTGTGTCCCGCTGTGTCCTCGCTGTGTTCCCCGTTGTGTCCCGCTGTGTCCCCCGCTGTGTCCCGCTGTGTCCCCCGCTGTGTTTCCTGATGTGTCCCGCTGTGTCCCCCACTGTGTCCCGCTGTGTTCCGCTTTGTCCCCTGCTGTATCCCTGGTGTGTCCCGCTGTGTCCCCCGCTGAGTCCCGCTGTGTCCCCGCTGTGTCCCCTCTGTGTCCTTGCTGTGTCACCTGCTGTGTCCCGCTTTGTCCCCACTGTGTACGCCACTGTGTCCCACTGCATTCCCCGCTGTGTCCCGCTGTGTCCCCAGCTGTGTCCCCGCTGTGTCCCGCTGTGTTCCGCTGTGTCGCACTGTGTTCCGCTGTGTCCCGTTGTGTCCTCGCTGTGTCTAATGCAGTGTCCCGCTGTGTCCCCCACTGTGTCCCGCTGTGTCCCGCTCTGTCCCTGCTATTTCCCGCTGTGTCCTGCTGTGTACCGCTATGTCCCCCGCTCTGTCCCCCACTGTGTCCCCCGCTGTGTCTCACTGTGTCCCCCGCTGTGTCCCCCATGTGTCCCCTCTGTGTCCCGGTGTGTCCCCCTGTGTCCCCCGCTGTGTCCCCCGCTGTGTCCCACGCTGTGTCCCCCGCTGTGTAACGCTGTGTCCCCCGCTGTGTCCCACGTTGTGTCTCGCTGTTTTCCCTGCTTTGTCCCCCCCTGAGTCCCGATGTGTCCTTCTGAATCCTCGCTGTATATCTCGTTCTGTCCCGCTGTGTCCTCACTGTGTCCCCCGTTGTGTCCCGCTGCGTCCTCTGCTGTGTCCGACTGTGTCCCGCTGTGTCCCGCTGTGTCCCCGCTGAGTCCTGCAGTGTCCCCTGCTCTGTCCCCCCTTTGTCCGGCTGTATCCCCCACTGTGTACCGCTGTGTCCCGCTGTGTCCCCAGCTTTATCCCGCTGTGTGCCCGCAGTGTCCCCGCTTTGTCCTGCTGTGTCCCCATGTGTCCCGTGGTGTCCCGCTTTGTCCCCCGCTGTGTCCCCCGCTGAGTCCCATCTGTGTCCTTGCTGTGTTCCGCTGTGTCCCCGCTGTGTCCCCCGCTGTGTCCCGCTGTGTCCCCCGCTGTGTACCCGCAGTGTCCCCTCTGTGTCCCTGCTATATCCCGCTGTGTCCTCGCTGTGTCACCCGCTGTCTACCGCTTTGTCCCCCGCTGTGTTGCGCTGTGTCCCGCTGTATCCTCCCTGTGTCCCCCGCTGTGTCCTGCTGTTTCCCGGCTGTGTCCCCCGCTGTGTCCCGCTGTGTCCCCGCAGTGTCACCGCTGTGTCCAGCTGTGTACTGCTCTGTCCCGTGGTGGCCCGCTGTGTCCCCGCAGTGTCACCGCTGTGTCCAGCTGTGTACTGCTCTGTCCCGTGGTGGCCCGCTGTGTCCAGCTGTGTCCCCGCTCTGTCCCGCTGTGTCCTCACTGTGTCCCCCGCTGTGTCCCGCTGTGTCCCCCGCTGTGTCCCCCGCTGTGTCCCGCTTTGTCTACTGCTATGTCCCTGCTGTGTACTGCTGTGTTCCGCTGTGTCCCGCTGTGTCCCGGTGTGTCCTCGCCGTGTCCCACGCTGTGTTCCACTTTGTCCTCCCTGTGTCCCCTGATGTGTCCCTTTGTGTCCCCAGCTGTGTAACCTGCTGTTTCCCGATGTGTCCTCGCTGTGTTCCCCGCTGTGTCCCACTGTGTACCCTTCTGTGTCCCCCCTGTGTCCCGCTATGTCCCCCACTGTGTCCCGCTGTGTCCCGCTGTGACCCGCTGTGTACAGCTGTGTCCCCCGCTGAATCCCGCTGTGTCCCCGCTGTGTCCCGCTGTGTCCCACCTATGTCCCCAGCTGTGTCCGGCTGTGTCCCGCTGTGTCCCCCGCTTTGTCCCCCGCTGTGTCCCGCTGTGTCCCCCGCTGTGTCCCGCTGTGTCCCCTGCTGTGTCCCGCTGTGTCCACTGCTGTGTCCCCTTTGTGTCCCGCTGATTGCCCCGCTATGTTCCGCTGTGTCCTCGCTGTGTCCCCCACTGTGTCCTGCTGTGTCTTGCTGTGTCCCCCGCTGTGTTCTGCTGTGTCCCGCTGTGTCCCCGATGTATCGACGCTGTGTCCCGATGGGTCCCGCTGTGTCCTCGCTGTGTCCCCAGCTGTGTCCAGCTGTGTCTACTGCTGTGTCCCTGCTGTGTCCCGCTGCGTCCCGCTGTGTCCCGCTGTGTCCTCGCTGTGTCCCAGGCTCTGGTCCGCTGTGTCCTCGCTGTGTCCCCCGATGTGTCCCTTTGTGTCCCCAGCTGTGTAACCCGCTGTGTCCCGCTGTGTCCCCGCTGTATCGACGCTGTGTCCCGCTGTGTCCTCGCTGTGTCCACCGATGTGTCCCTTTGTGTCCCCAGCTGCGTAACCCGCTGTGTCCCGCTGTGTCCCCGCTGTATCGACGCTGTGTCCCGCTGTGTCCCGCTGTGTCCTCGCTGTGTCCCCTGCTGTCTCCCGCTTTGTTCCTCGCTCTGTCCCGCTGTGTCCCGCTGTGTCCTCGCTGTATTCTTCGCTGTGTCCCGCTGTGTCCCCGCTTTGTCCCTCGCTGTGTCCCACTGTGTCCCGCTGTGTACCCTGCTGTGTCCCGCTATGTTCCCGCAGTGTCCCCGCTGTGTCCCGCTGTGTCCTGCTGTGTCCCGTGGTGTCCTGCTTTGTCCCCCGCTGTGATCCCCAGTGAGTCCCCGCTGTGTCCCCGCTGTGTCCCTCTGTGTCCTCCCTGTGTCTGCCGCTGTGTCCCGCTGTGTCCCCCGCTGTGTCCCGATGGGTCCCGCTGTGTACCCCTCTGTGTCCCTCTCTGTGTCCCGCTGTGTCCCCCGCTGTGTCCCGCTTTGTCCCGCTGTGTACTGCTGTGTCCTCACTGAGTCCCCCGTTGTGTGCCCCTGTGTCCCTCTGTGTCCCCGCTGTGTCCCGCTGTGTCCCGCTGTGTCCCCGCTGTGTCCCCGCTGTGTCACGGTGTGTACCCCGCTGTGTCCAGCTGTGTCCCCGCTCTGTCCCGCTGTGTCCACCACTGTGTCCCGCTGTGTCCCCTGCTGTGT
>NW_012295311.1:0-5247 GCF_000151885.1 Dipodomys ordii
TTCTGCATCTCCTTCTGCTTCACCTTCTGCTGCTCTTTCTCCTTCTTCTGTTTCTCCCTCTGCTTCTGCTTCTTATGCTTCTTCTTTATCTTCTGCTTCTGCTTCTCCTGCTTCTGATTCTTATGCTTCTACTGCTTCTTCTTCTTCTTCTACTTCTTCTGCTTCTACTTCTCTTTGTGCTTCTGCTTCTCCTGCTTGTTTTTCTGCTTCTTCTGCTGCTTCTCCTTCTGCTGCTTCTCCTCCTTCTCCTTCTCCTACTTCTGCTTCTCCTTCATCTACTGCTTCTTCTGCTTCTCCTGCTTCTCCTTCTGCATCTCCTTCTGCTTGTGCTTGTCCTTATGCTTCTTCTTCTGCCTCTGCTTCTCCTTCTCCTTCTTTTGCTTCTCCTTTTGCTTCTGCTTCTTCTGCTTTTCCTGCTTCTCCTTCTGCTTCTGCTTCTTCTGCTTTTCCTTCTGCATCTTCTTCTGCTTCTGCTTCTCCTTCTCCTTCTTCTGCTTCTCCTTCTTATTCTCCTTCTGCTGTTTCTTTTTCCGCTTTACCTGCTTCTCTTTCTGCTTCTCCTTCTGCTTCTCCTTCTGTTTCTCCTTCTCCTTCTTGTACTTCTGCTTTTACTTCTGCTTCTCCTTCTGCTTCTGCTACAACTGCTACTGCTTCTACTTCTTCTGTTTCTTCTGCTTCTCCTTCTGATTTTGATTCTCTTTCTGCTTCTGCTTCTCCTTCTGCTTCTCCAGATTCTGCTTCTTCTGCTTCTCCTGCTTCTCCTTCTGCCTGAGGTTCTCCTATTGCTAATTCGGGTTCTTATGCTTCTGCTTCTCCTGCTTCTTCTGCTTCCCCTCCTTCTCTTTCTGCTTCTCCTTCTGTTTCTGCTTCTCCTTCTCCTTCTGCTTCTTGTCCTTCTCCTGTTTGTTCTGCTTATGCTTCTCCTGTTTCTGCATCTCCTGCTCCTCCTTCTGCTGCTCTTTCTGCTTCTCCTGCTGCTTTTCCTTCTCCTGCTGCTCTCTACTGCTTCTCTTTCTTCTTCTCCTTCTGTTTCTCCTTCTCCCTCACCTTCTCGTTCTTCTGCTATTCCTTCTGCTTCTCCTTCTGCATCTTCTGCTTCTTCTGCTACTGCCTCTGCTTCTGCTTCTTCTGTTTCTTCTGCTTATGCTTTTGCTTCTCTTCTGCTTTTGCTTCTCTTTCTGCTTCTGTTTCTCCTTCTGCTTCTCCAGATTCTGCTTCTTCTGCTTCTCCTTCTGCTTCAGGTTCTGCTTCTGCTTTTTCGGCTTCTTCTACTTCTGTTTCTCCTGCTGCTGCTTCTTCTGCTTCTTTTTCTGCTTTTCCTTCTGTTTCTGCTTCTTCTCCTGCTTCTGCTTCTTCTCCTTCTTCTGTTTCTTCTGTTTCTTCTTCTCCTGCTTCTGCTTCTCCTGCTTCTCATTCTGCTTCTCTTTCTGCTTCTCCTTCTCCTTCTTCTGCTTCTCCTTCTGCTTCTGCTTCTCCTTCTGCTTCAAATTCTCCTTCTGCTTCTCATTCTGCTTCTGCGTCTTCTGTTTCTTCTGCTTCTCTTGCTTCTGCTTCTCCTGCTTCTCCTACTTCTCGTGCTGCTTTTCCTTCTGCGTCTCTTTCTGCTTCAGCTTATCCTTTTGCTTCTCCTACTCCTAATCCTTCTCTTTCGCCTTCTCCTTCTTGTTCTTCTGCTTGTCCTGGTGCTTCTGCTTCTGCTTATTCTACTATTTCTGTTTCTTCTGCTTCTGCTTCAGATTGTGCTTCTTCTGTTTCTCCTTCTGCTTCAGATTGTGCTTCTGCTTCTTCGGCTTCTCCTGTTTCTTCTGCTTCTGCTTCTCCTGCTTCTTCTGCTTCTCCTGCTTCTCTTTCTGCTTCTCCTTCTGCTTCTGCTTCTCCTTCTGCTTCTGCTTCTGCTCTTCTCCTTCTTCTGTTTCCTTTGGTTCTGTTTCTTCTTCTTCTTCTTCTTCTTCTTCTTCTGTTTTTTTCTGATTCTACTTCTGCTTCTCCTTCTTCTCCTTCTCTTTCTGCTTCTTCTGATTCTCCTGCTTCTCCTTCTTGTTCTCCTTCTGTTTCTGCTTCTCTTTCTGCTTCTCCTTCTGCTGCTCCTTCTCCTTCTCCTTCTTCTGCTTCTCCCACTGCTTCTGCTTCTGCTTCTTTTGCTTATTCTTTTTCTTCTGCTTCTGCTTATACTGCTTCTCCTTCTTTTGCTTCTACTGCTTCTCCTTATGCTTCTTCTTCTTTTTCTTCTTCTTCTTCTTCTTCTTCCTCTTCTTCTTCTTCTTCTTCTTCTTCTTCTTCATCTTCATCTTCTTCTTCTTCTTCTTCTTCTTCTTCTTCTTCATCTTCTTCTTCTTCTTCTTCCTCTTCTTCTTCTTCTTCTTCTTCTCTTTCTTCTTCTCTTTCTTCTGCTTATGCTTTTCCTGCTTCGTCTGCTTCTACTGCTTCTCTTTCTGCTTCTCATTCTGCTTCTCCTTCTCCTTCTGCTTCTCCTATTGATTCTGCTGCCCTTCCTTCTCCTTCTCCTTCTCCTACTTCTGCTTCTCCTTCTGCTTCTGCTTCTTCTGCTTCTCCTGCTTCTCCTTCTGCATCTTCTTCTGCTTCTGCTTCTTCTTCTGTTTCTTCTTCTGCTTCTGCTTCTCCTTCTTCTGCTTCTCCTTCTGCTGCTCCTTGTCCTTCTTCTGCTTCTCCCTCTGATTCTGCTTCTTATGCTTATCCTTTTCTTCTGCTTCTGCTTCTCCTGCTTCTGCTTTTTCTGCTTCTACTTCTTCTCCTTATGCTTCTCCTTCTCCTTCTCCTTCTCCTTCTTCTTCTTCTTCTTCATCATCATCATCATCTTCTTCTTCTTCTTCTTCTTCTACTTCATCTTCTTCTTCTTCTTCTTCTTCTTCTTCTTCTTCTTCTTCTCTTTATTCTGCTTCTTCTTTTCCAGCTTCTTCTGCTTCTAGTCCTTCTCTTTCTTCTTCTCATTCTGCTTCTGCTTCTCCTTCTTCTTCTCCTATTGCTTCTTCGACTCTTCCTTCTCCTTCTCCTTCTTCTACTTCTCCTTCTGCTTCTTCTGCTTCTCCTGCTTCTCCTTATGCATCTTCTTCTGCTTCTGCTTCTCCTTGTGCTGCTTCTTCTGCTTCTGTTTCTCCTTCTGCTTCTACTTTTGCTTCTTTTGCTTCTCCTTCTGATTCTCCTTCTCCTTCTGCTTCTGTTTCTCTTTCTCCTTCTTGTTCTCCTGCTTTTCCTTCTGCTTCTCCTTCTGCTGCAACTGCTACTGCTTCTGCTTCTTCTGTTTCTTCTGCTTCTCCTTCTGCTTTTGATTCCCTTTCTGCTTCTGCTTCTCCTTCAGCTTGTCATTCTGCTTCTCCAGATTCTGCTTCTCCTGCTTCTCCTTCTGCTTCAGGTTCTGCTTCTGCTTCTTCGGATTCTTATGCTTCTGCTTCTCCTGCTGCTGCTTCTTCTGCTTCCCCTCCTTCTCTTTCTTCTTCTCCTTCTGTTTCTGCTTCTCCTTCTGCTTCTGCTTCTTGTCCTTCTCCTCTTTCTTCTGCTTCTGCTTCTCTTGTTTCTGCATCTCCTGCTTCTCCTTCTGCTGCTCTTTCTGCTTCTCCTGCTGCTTTTCCTTTTACTGATTCTTCTTCTGCTTCTCTTTCTGCTTCTCCTTCTGTTTCTCCTACTCCTTCTCCTTCTCGTTCTTCTGCTTTTACTTCTGCTTCTCCTTCTGCTTCTGCATCTTCTGCTTCTTCTGCTACTGCCTCTGCTTCTTCTGTTTCTTCTGCTTCTCCTTCTGCTTCTCCTTCTGCTTCTGCTTTTGCTTATCTTTCTGCTTCTGCTTCTCCTTCTGCTTCTCCAGATTCTGCTTCTTCTGCTTCTCCTCCTTCTCCTTCTGCTTCAGTTTCTGCTTCTACTTTTCGGCTTCTTCTGCTTCTGCTTCTCCTGCTGCTGCTTCTTCTGCTTCTCCTGCTTCTCTTTCTGCTTTTCCTTCTGTTTCTGCTTCTTCTTCTTCTTCTGCTTCTTCTCCTTCTGTTTCTTCTGCTTCTGCTTCTCCTGCTTCTGCTTCTCCTGCTTCTCGTTTTGCTTCTCTTTCTGCTTCTCTTTCTGCTTTTCCTTCTGCTTCTCCTGCTTCTGCTTCTCCTGCTTCTCGTTTTGCTTCTCTTTCTGCTTCTCTTTCTGCTTTTCCTTCTCCTTCTTCTGCTTCTCCTTCTGCTTCTGCTTCAATTTCTCCTTCTGCTTCTCATTCTTCTGTTTCTTCTGCTTCTTCTGCTTCTGCTTCTCCTGCTTCTCCTACTTCTCGTGCTGCTTTTCCTTCTGTGTCTCTTTCTGCTTCTGCTTATCCTTTTGCTTCTCCTACTCCTAATCCTTCTCTCTCGCCTTCTCCGTCTTCTTCTTCTGCTTCTCCTGCTGCTTCTGCTTCTGCTTATTCTACTATTACTGTTTCTTCTGCTTCTGTTTCAGATTGTGCTTCTTCTGTTTCTCCTTCTGCTTCAGATTATGATTCTGCTTCTTCGGCTTCGCCTGTTTCTTCTGCTTCTGCTTCTCCTGCTTCTTCTGCTTCTCCTGCTTCTCTTTCTGCTTCTCCTTCTTCTTCTGCTTCTTCTTCTGCTTCTGCTTCTGCTCTTCTCCTTCTTCTTTTTCTTTTGCTTCTGTGTCTTCTGCTTCTTCTTCTGTTTCTTCTGATGCTACTTCTGCTTCTCCTTCTCCTTCTCTTTCTGCTTCTACTTCTGCTTCTTCTGATTCTCCTGCTTCTCCTTCTTGTTCTCCTTCTGTTTCTGCTTCTCATTCTGCTTCTGCTTCTCCTTCTGCTGCTCCTTCTCCTTATCCTTCTTCTGATTCTCCCCCTGCTTCTGCTTCTGCTTCTTTTGCTTATTCTTTTTCTTCTGCTTCTGCTTCTCCTGCTTCTGCTTCTTCTGATTCTACTGCTTCTCCTTATGCTTCTTCTCCTTCTTCTTCTTCTTCTTCTTCTTCTTCTTCTTCTTCTTCTTCTTCTTCTTCTTCTTCTTCTTCTTCTTCTTCTTCTTCTTCTTCTTCTTCTTCTTCTTTTTCTTCTTCTTCTTCTTCGTCTTCTCCTTCGTCTTCTTCGTCTTCTTCTTCTTCTTCTTCTTCTTTTCTTCTTCTTCTTCTTCTTCTTCTTCTTCTTATTCTTCTTCTTCTTCTTCTTCTTAAACTTCAGGGGAAAGTGGGTCTGGGGATGAGAAAGGAAGTAAGGGATGCTAAGGTGGGGGGTGATTAATGGAAAAGGGCAGATTGAGGGTAGTATAAGAGTAAAGAGGAAAATCTAAGGCA
>NW_012295312.1:0-3578 GCF_000151885.1 Dipodomys ordii
CACCCACTGCCAAAATTGTAAAGTTTTTTTTTGACATAAAGACTTGTACATCTCATTGTTGCCATGGGTCCACCTGTATCCCTATTTAAACAATTTGCTTTTTCCCTTCCCCTCCACTATCCCCTCCAGTATCAAATACAGAGAAAAAAGTGTTATATTGTGAGGGAGGGACATACAAAGCAACAAAGAAATAATCTTATGAATATGTTAGGAACCGCAAGAAACAAAAAAAAAACATTTGAATCCTTATCTTGGGGTTCATTTAATCTAATATCAACTGATCTGTTTCTGCTTGTCTCAGAAAAATACTAGTTATTGCAAATAGGGGAAGCTTGGAACCAGTGTTTCTTTGGTCCTGGCTTACTTCACTTAAAATAATTTTTTCCAAGACTTTCCATTTCCTAGCAAATGGGGCAATATCCTTCTTTTTGACAGAGAAAAGAAATGTGGTATGTGTACCACATTTTCTTGCTCCATTCATCTACTGAGGAACATCAAGGTTGGTTCCACATCTTAGCTATGGTAAACAATGCTGAAATAAACATAGTTGTGCTGGGTGCTTTAGTGTGGACTTGTTTGTGATCATTTGGGTGAATGCCCAAAAGTGGGATTGCTGGGTAATGGGGAAGCTCTATGTGGAGTCTGTTGTAGACCTTCCATACTGCTTTCCAAAGTGGTTGCACAAGTTTACACTCCCACCAACAATGCAGTAAGGTTCCCTTCTGTCCACATCCCCTCCAGCATCTTTTGTTATTAGAGTTCTTGATTATAGCCATTCTAACTGGGGTGAGGTGGTATCTCAATGTTCTTTTGATTTGCATATATTTTATGGCTAGGGAGGTGAACAATTCTTCATGTGTCTACTGGCCATCCTTCTTTCTTCTTCAGAGAAGTTCTCTCTTAAAGATTTTAGTCCACTTTTTAATTGGGCAGTTGATTCTTTGAGGATTTGTTGTTGGAGGATTTAATATTTTGAGTTATAAGTATATTTTAGATATGAGACCCTTGTCCGTTGTATGGCTAATGAAGATCTTCTCCCAAACTGTGGGACTTCTATTGATCTTGCTAGCTAAGTCCTTTGCCAAGCAGAAGCTCTGCAATTTCATGCAATCCCATTTGTCCAACCTTTCATTGTTTTGTTGTGTTTCTGGAAATCTATTAAGAAAATTTTGGCCTGCGACAAGGAAACCTAGGGTTCCACCTATTCCATAATGTAATGTTTTCATTGTTTGCTTTGATACCGAGGTCTTTGATCCATTTGGAGTTGATTCTGGTAAAGGGTGACATATAAGAATCTAGCTTTAATTTTCTACAAGTGATTAACCAATTTTGCTGGCACCATTTACAAAAGAGGCTGGCTTTCTTCCATTCTATTTTTATGGCTCCCTCATTAAAGATTAGATGCCTATAGGTCTGTAGGATCACTTTTGGGTTTTCAATTCTATTCGATTGGTCCTGAGGTCTTTTCTTGTGCCTGGACCAAGCTGTTTTGATTACTATGGATTTGTAGTAGAGTTTCAAATTTGTTATGGATATTCTTACAACACTGTTCTTTCTATTCAGGATCGTTTTTGCTATTCGGGGTCTTTTATTGTTCCGTATGAATTTTTGGATTGTCTTTTCTATTTCCTTGAGAAATTAGGTTGGAATATTGATAGGAATGCTGTTGAATTGGAAGATAGCCTTGGGAAATATTGCCATTTTCACGATATTGCTTCTGCCAATCTAGGAGCATAGGAGGTTTTTACACTTTCTAAGTTCTATGTTGATTTCCTTCTACAAGTTTGTAAAGTTTTCATCATAGAGATCCTTCAGTTCTTTGTTTACGTTAATTTCTAGGTATTTTATTATTTGTGGAGCTATTATGAATGGAGTTTCTTTCCTGATTCAGCCACGCTTTTTTCATGGTTAGCATACAGAAAAGCCATTGATTTTTGAGTGTAAATTTTATACACTGTTACTTTGCCAAAGTTTTGAATCAGCTCGAGTAATTTGAGAATGGAATCGGTGAGATTCATTACATACAAGATCATGTCATCTGCAAAGAGGGAGAGTTTTACTTCTTTCCCTATTGGGATCTCTTTTATGTTTCCATCTTGTTTTATTGCTGAAGCTAGGCATTCTAATATTAGATTGAAGAGATGTGGAGAGAGTGGACATCCTTGTTTGATTTCTGAGTTAAGAGGAAATGGCTTGAGGTTTTCCCCATTAAGAATAATGCTGGGTATTTTATTTTTTTGTGGGGCTATTACAAATGGAGTTGCATTCTTAATTTCAGCCCCACTTTTCTCATTGTTGGCATACAGAAGAGTCATTGATTTTTGAGGGTTAATTTTATACCCTGCTACATTGCCAAAATTTTGAATTAGCTTGAGTAATTTGGGAGTGGAGTCTATGCGATGCTTTAAGTACAAGATCATATCATCTGCAAAGAGGGAGAGTTTTATTTCTTTTTTCCCTACTTGGATCCCATTTATGTCTGCATCATGTCTTATTGCTGTTGCTAGGCATTCTAATGCAAGGTTGAAGAGAAGTGGAGAGTATGGATATCCTTGTATTGTTCCTGAGTTAAGAAGAAATGGCTTAATTTTTCTCCATTAAGTATAATTCTGGCTCTAGGTTTGTCATATAAAGCCTTTATTGTATTGAGGAATGTTCCATGGATTCCTAATTTTTCCAAAACCTTCATCATAAAGGGGTGTTGGATCTTGTCGAATGCTATTTCTGCATCTATTGAGATAACCATGTGGTTCTTAATCTTGCTCCTGTTGATGTGATGAATAATATTAATTGATTTGCGTATATTGAACCAGCTTGTCATCCCTGAAATGAATCCTGTTTGATCATGGTGTATGATTTTTTGGATAAATTGTTGAAGTCGATTGGCCAAAATTTTGTTGAGAAGTTTTGCATCAATGTTCATCAAATAAATGGATCTATAGTTCTCTTTCTTTGATGAGTCCCTGCCTGATTTTGGGATGAGGGTTATGATGGCTTCATAGAATGTGTTTGGTAGTGAACTTTCTCTTACAATTTCATTGAAGAGTTGAAGGACTATTGGTGTGAGCTCTGCTCTGAAGGCCTTGTAGAATTCCGTTTTAAAACCATCTGGTACTGGAATTTTCTTTGCTGGGAGGTCTCTTATTGCTGTTTCTATTTCAATGCTTGATATGGTCCTGTTAAGATGGTTTAACGCATCTTGGTTTAGTTTTGGCATGTCAATATTTGCTAAGAAAAGGTACAGTTCTACCAACTTCTCAAACTTATTAGCATAAAGTTTTGAGAAGTATTCCTTAAAATGTTCTGAATCTTCGTTGTTTCCGTGGTGTTGTTTCCATTCTCCTCTCTGAGTTTATTTATTTAGGTGTGTTCTCTCCTTTTTATGATAAGATTTGCTAACGGCCTGTCAATTTTGTTAATTTTTTCGAAGACCAACTCTTTGTTTTATTGATGCTTTCTATCATTTTTTGGATTCTAATACATTTTATTCTGATTTAATTTTAATTATTTCTTTCCATCTACTGGATTGGGGTTTCTCTTGCTGCTCTTTTTCAAGCGTTAGATGTCTCATTAAATTG
>NW_012295313.1:0-5247 GCF_000151885.1 Dipodomys ordii
TCTCCTTCAGCTTCTGCTTCTTCTGCTTATCCTGCTTCTCCTTCTGCTTGTGCTTTTCCTTATGCTTCTGCTTCTCCTTCTTTTGCTTCTCCTTTTGCTTCTGCTTCTTCTGCTTTTCCTGCTTCTCCTCCTGCTTCTCCTTCTGCGTCTTCTCTTTCTTCTGCTTCTCTTGCTTCTGCTTCTCCTGCTTCTCCTACTTCTCGTGCTGCTTCTCCTCCTGCGTCTCTTTCTGATTCTGCTTATCCTTTTGCTTCTCCTTCTCCTAATCCTTCTCCTTCGCCTTCTCCTTCTCCTTCTTCTGCTTCTTCTGCTTCTCCTTCTGCTTCTCCGTCTCATTCTCCTTCTCCTTCAATTCCTCCTTCTTGTGCTTCTCTTTCTGCTTCTGCTTCTGCTTCTCCTGTTTCTGCTTCTTTTGTTTCTCCTTATGCTTCTCCTTCTGCTTCTCTTTCTGCTTCTGATTCTGCTTCTGCTCCTCCTACTCCTAATCCTTCTCTTTCTCCCTCTTCTTCTGCTTCTCGTTCTGCTTCTGCTTCTTCTGCTTGTTCGGTTTCTTCTGCTTCTGCTTTTCCAGGTTCTGCTGCTTCTGCTTCTCTTTCTGCTTCAGGTTCTCCTTCTAATTCTTCGGCTTCTTCTGTTTCTTCTGCTTCTGCTTCTCCTGCTACTGCTTCTTCTGCTTCTCTTTCTGCTTCTCCTTCTGCTTCTGCTTCTTCTTCTCCTTCTGTTTCTTCTGCTTCTTCTTCTCCTTCTGCTTCTCCTATTGATTCTGCTGCCCTTCCTTCTCCTTCTCCTTCTCCTACTTCTGCTTCTCATTCTGCTTCTGCTTCTTCTGCTTCTCCTGCTTCTCCTTCTGCATCTTCTTCTGCTTCTTCTTCTGCTTCTCCTTCTTCTGCTTCTCCTCCTGATTCTCCTTCTGCTTCTCCTTCTGCTGCTCCTTCTCCTTCTTCTGCTTCTCCCTCTGCTTCTGCTTCTTATGCTTCTTCTTTTTCTTCTGGTTCTGCTTCTCCTGCTTCTGCTTCTTATGCTTCTTTTGCTTCTTCGTCTTCTTCTTCTGCTTCTTCTTCTCTTTCTGCTTCTGCTTCTCCTGCTTGTTTTTCTGCTTCTTCTGCTGCTTCTCCTTTTGCTGGTTCTTCTACTTCTTCTGCTTCTATTTTTGCTTCTCCTTCTGCTTCTGCTTCTGCGTCTTCTGTTTCTCCTGCCTGAATTTCTGGTTCTACTTGTTCTGCTGCTTCTCCTTCTGCTTCTGCTTCTACTTCTGCTTCTGTTTCTGCTTCTTCTGCTTCTTCTGTTTCGGCTTCTCCTGCTTCTGCTTCTTGTGCTTCTCCTGCTTCTGTTTCTGCTTCTCATTCCGCTTCTGCTTCTCCTTCTGCTTCTCCTCCTTCTCCTTCTCCTACTTCTGCTTCTCCTTCAGCTTCTGCTTCTTCTGTTTCTCCTGCTTCTCCTTCTGCATCTCCTTCTGCTTGTGGTTGTCCTTATGCTTCTTCTTCTGCTTCTGCTTCTCCTTCTCCTTCTTTTGCTTCTCCTTTTGCTTCTGCTTCTTCTGCTTTTCCTTCTTCTCCTTCTGCTTCTGCTTCTTCTGCTTCTCCTTCTGCATCTTTTCTGCTTCTCCTTCTTCTTCTTCAGCTTCTCCTTCTGATTCTCCTTCTGCTTCTTCTTCTTCTGCTTTACCTGCTTCTCTTTCTGCTTCTCCTTCTGCTGCTCCTTCTGTTTCTCCTTCTCCATCTTGTTCTTCTGCTTTTCGTTCTGCTTCTCGTTCTGCTTCTGCTACAACTGCTACTGCTTCTACTTCTCCTGTTTCTTCTGCTTCTCCTTCTGCTTCAGGTTCTGCTTCTGCTTCTTCGGATTCTTATGCTACTGCTTCTCCTGCTTCTGCTTCTTCTGCTTCCCTTCCTTCTCTTTCTGCTTCTCCTTCTGTTTCTGCTTCTCCTTCTGCTTCTTGTCCTTCTCCTGTTTCTTCTGCTTCTGCTTCTGCTTCTCCTGTTTCTGCTTCTCCTGCTCCTCCTTCTGCTGCTCTTTCTGCTTCTCCTGCTGCTTTTCCTTCTCCTGCTCCTTCTTCTGCTTCTCTTTCTGCTTCTCCTTCTGTTTCTCCTTCTCCTTCTCCTTCTCGTTCTTCTGCTTTTCCTTATGCTTCTTCTTCTGCTTCTGCATCTTCCTCTTCTTCTGCTACTGCCTCTGCTTCTTCTGTTTCTTCTGCTTCTCCTTCTGCTTTTGCTTCTCTTTCTGCTTCTGCTTCTCCTTCTGCTTCTCCAGATTCTGCTTCTTCTGCTTCTCCTGCTTCTCCTTCTGCTTCAGGTTCTGCTCTGCTTCTTCGGCTTCTTCTGCTTCTGCTTCTCCTGCTGCTGCTTCTTCTGCTTCTCCTGCTTCTCTTTTTGCTTTTCCTTCTGTTTCTGCTTCTCCTTCTGCTTCTGCTTCTTCTCCTTCTTCTGTTTCTTCTGCTTCTGCTTCTCCTGCTTCTCGTCCTGCTTCTCCTTCTCTTCTTCTGCTTCTCCTTTTGCTTCTGCTTCTCCTTCTGCTTCTGCTTCAATTTCTCCTTCTGCTTCTCATTCTGCTTCTGCGTCTTCTGTTTCTTCTGCTTCTCCTGCTTCTGCTTCTCCTGCTTCTCCTACTTCTCGTGCTGCTTTTCCTTCTGCGTCTCTTTCTGCTTCTGCTTATCCTTTTGCTTCTCCTACTCCTAATCCTTCTCTCTCGCCTTCTCCGTCTTCTTCTTCTGCTTCTCATGTTGCTTCTGCTTCTGCTTATTCTACTATTACTGTTTCTTCTGCTTCTGCTTCAGATTGTGCTTCTTCTGTTTCTCCTTCTGCTTCAGATTCTGCTTCTGCTTCTTCGGCTTCTCCTGTTTCTTCTGCTTCTGATTCTCCTGCTTCTGCTTCTCCTGCTTCTCTTTCTGCTTCTCCTTCGCTTCTGCTTCTCCTTCTGCTTCTGCTTCTGCTCTTCTCCTTCTTCTGTTTCATTTGCTTCTGTTTCTTCTGCTTCTTCTTCTGTTTCTTCTGATTCTATTTCTGCTTCTCCTTCTTCTCCTTCTGCTTGTGCTTGTCCTTATGCTTCTTCTTCTGCCTCGGCTTCTCCTTCTCCTTCTTTTGCTTCTCCTTTTGCTTCTGCTTCTTCTGCTTTTCCTGCTTCTCATTCTGCTTCTGCTTCTTCTGCTTTTCCTTCTGCATCTTCTTCTGCTTCTGCTTCTCCTTCTCCTTCTTCTGCTTCTCCTTCTGATTCTCCTTCTTCTTCTTCTTCTTCTTCTTCTTCTTCTTCTTCTTCTGCTTTACCTGCTTCTCTTTCTGCTTCTCCTTCTGCTTCTCCTTCTGCTTCTCCTTCTCCTTCTTGTTCTTCTGCTTTTCCTTCTGCTTCTCGTTCTGCTTCTGCTACAACTGCTACTGCTTCTACTTCTTCTGTTTCTTCTGCTTCTCCTTCTGATTTTGATTCTCTTTCTGTTTCTGCTTCTCCTTCTGCTTCTCCTTCTGCTTCTCCAGATTCTGCTTCTTCTGCTTCTCGTGCTTCTCCTTCTGCCTGAGGTTCTCCTTCTGCTTCTTCGGATTCTTATGCTTCTGCTTCTCCTGCTTCTGCTTCTTCTGCTTCCCCTCCTTCTCTTTCTGCTTCTCCTTCTGTTTCTGCTTCTCCTTCTGCTTCTGCTTCTTGTCCTTCTCCTGTTTGTTCTGCTTATGCTTCTCCTGTTTCTGCATCTCCTGCTCCTCCTTCTGCTGCTCTTTCTGCTTCTCCTGCTGCTTTTCCTTCTCCTGCTCCTTCTTCTGCTTCTCTTTCTGCTTCTCCTTCTGTTTCTCCTTCTCCCTCACCTTCTCGTTCTTCTGCTTTTCCTTCTGCTTCTCTTTCTGCTTCTGCATCTTCTGCTTCTTCTGCTAATACCTCTGCTTCTTCTGTTCCTTCTGCTTCTCCTTCTGCTTTTGCTTCTCTTTCTGCTTCTGCTTCTCCTTCTGCTTCTCCAGATTCTGCTTCTTCTGCTTCTCCTTCTGCTTCAGGTTCTGCTTCTGCTTCTTCGGCTTCTTCTGCTTCTGCTTCTCCTGCTGCTGCTTCTTCTGCTTCTCCTGCTTCTTTTTCTGCTTTTCTTCTGTTTCTGATTCTCCTTCTGCTTCTGCTTCTTCTCCTTCTTATGTTTCTTCTGTTTCTGCTTCTCCTTCTTCTGCTTCTCCTGCTTCTCGTTCTGCTTCTGCTTCTCCTTCCCCTTCTTCTGTTTCTCCTTCTGCTTCTGCTTCTCCTTCTGCTTCTTCTTCAATTTCTCCTTCTGCTTCCCATTCTGCTTCTGCGTCTTCTGTTTCTTCTGCTTCTCCTGCTTCTGCTTCTCCTGCTTCTCCTACTTCTCGTGCTGCTTTTCCTTCTGCGTCTCTTTCTGCTTCTGCTTATCCTTTTGCTTCTCCTACTCCTAATCCTTCTCTCTCGCCTTCTCCGACTTCTTCTTCTTCTGCTTCTCTTGCTGCTTCTGCTTCTGCTTATTCTACTATTACTGTTTCTTCTGCTTCTGCTTCAGATTGTGCTTCTTCTGTTTCTCCTTCTGCTTCAGTTTCTGCTTCTGCTTCTTCGGCTTCTCCTGTTTCTTCTGCTTCTGCTTCTGCTGCTTCTTCTGCTTCTCCTGCTTCTCTTTCTGCTTCTCCTTCTGCTTCTGCTTCTCCTTCTGCTTCTGCATCAGCAATTCTCCTTCTTCTGTTTCTTTTGCTTCTGTTTCTTCTGCTTCTTCTTCTGTTTCTTCTGATTCTACTTCTGCTTCTCCTTCTTCTCCTCTTTCTGCTTCTACTTCTGCTTCTTCTGATTCTCCTGCTTCTCCTTCTTGTTCTCCTTCTGTTTCTTCTTCTCTTTCTGCTTCTGGTTCTCCTTCTGCTGCTCCTTCTCCTCCTTCTTCTGCTTCTCCCACTGCTTCTGCTTCTGCTTCTTTTGCTTATTCTTTTTCTTCTGCTTCTGCTTCTCCTGCTTCTGCTTCTTCTGCTTCTACTGCTTCTCCTTATGCTTCTCCTTATGCTTCTTCTTCTTCTTCTTCTTCTTCTTCTTCTTCTTCTTCTTCTTCTTCTTCTTCGTCTTCTTCTTTTTCTCTTTCTTCTGCTTCTGCTTTTCCTGCTTCTTCTGCTTCTACTGCTTCTCTTTCTGCTTCTCATTCTGCTTCTGCTTCTCCTTCTGCTTCTCCTAATGATTCTGCTGCCCTTCCTTCTCCTTCTCCTTCTCTTACTTCTGCTTCTCCTTCTGCTTCTGCTTCTTCTGCTTCTCCTGCTCCTCCATAAAAAGCATCTTCTTCTGCTTCTGCTTCTTCTTCAG
>NW_012295314.1:0-5246 GCF_000151885.1 Dipodomys ordii
TTCTTCTCCTTATATTTCTCTTTCTCCTTCTCCTTCTCTTTCTTCTGCTTCTACTTCTGCTTTTGCTTCTGCTACTTATGCTTCTTCTGTTTCTTTTGCTTCTGCTTCAGTTGCTTCTGCTTCTTAGCTTCTCCTGCTTCTGTTTCTGCTTCTTCTTCTTCTTCTCTTTCGGGTTCTCCTGCTTCTGCTTCTTGTGCTTCTCCTGCTTCTCTTTCTGCTACTCATTCTGCTTCTGCTTCCCCTTCTGCTTCTGCTTCTCCTCCTTCTCCTTCTCCTTCTCCTACTTCTGCTTCTCCTTCAGCTTCTGCTTCTTCTGATTCTCCTGCTTCTCCTTCTGCATCTCCTTCTGCTTGTGCTTGTTCTTATGCTTCTTCTTCTTCTTCTGCTTCTCCTGCTTCTTTTGGTTCACCTTTTGCTTCTGCTTCTTCTGATTTTCCTGCTTCTCCTTCGGCTTCTCCCTCTGCCTCTCCTTCTGCTTCTCCTTCTGTTTCTCCTTCTCCTTCTCGTTCTTCTGCTTTTCCTTCTGCTTCTCCTTCTGCTTCTACATCTTCTCCTTCTCCCTCTGCTTCTGCTTCTCATGCTTCTTCTTTTTCTTCTGCCTCTGCTTCTCCTGCTTCTTCTGCTTCTCTTTCTGCTTCTCCGGCTGCTTGTCCTTCTGCTCCTCCTTCTCCTTCTTCTACTTCTCCTTCTGCTTCTACTTCTACTTCTTCTTCTTCGCCTTCTGCTTCTCCTTCTTCTTTTGCTTCTTCTTCTCCTTTTTCTTCTTCTTCTTCTTCTTCTTCTTCTTCTTCTTCTTCTTCTCCTTCTTCTTCTTCTTCTTCTTCTTCTTCTTCTTCTTCTTCTTCTTCTTCTTCTTCTTCTTCTTCTCCTGCTTCTGCATTTGTGCTTCTCCTGCTTCTCTTTCTTCTTCTCATTCTTCTGCTTCTCCTTCTGTTTCTCCTATTGCTTCTGCTGCCCTTCCTTCTCCTTCTCCGTCTCCTATTTCTGCTTCTTCTGCTTCTGCTTCTTCTGCTTCTCCTTCTGCATCTTCTTCTGCTTCTGCTTCTCCTTCTGCTTCTTCTTCTTCTTCTGCTTCTCCTTCTCCTTCTTCTGCTTCTCCTTCTGATTCTCCTTCTGCTTCTCCTTCTCGTTCTTCTGCTTTTCCTACTGCTTTTCCTTCTGCTACAACGACTACTGCTTCTGCTTCTTTTGTTTCTTCTGCTTCTACTTCTGCTTTTGATTCTCTTTCTGCTTCTGCTTCTCCTTCTGCTTCTCATTCTGCTTCTCCAGATACTGCTTCTTCTACTTCTCCTGCTTCAGGTTCTGCTTCTGCTTCTTCGGATTCTTATGCTTCTGCTTCTTCTGCTTCCCCTCCTTCTCTTTCTGCTTCTCCTTCTGTTTCTGCTTCTCTTTCTGCTTCTCCTTCTGCTTCTCCTTCTGCTTCTGCTACTTCTCCTTCTTCTGTTTCTTCTTCTGCTGCTTCTCCTGCTTCTCGTTCTGCTTCTCTTCGTCTGCTTCTCTTTCTGCTTCTGCTTCTCATTCTGCTTCTCCAGATTCTGCTTCTTCTCCTTCTCCTGCTTCTCCTTCTGCTTCAGGTTCTGCTTCTGCTTCTTCGGCTTCTTCTGCTTCTGCTTCTCCTGCTGCTGCTTCTTCTGCTTCTCATGCTTCTCCTTCTGCTTTTCCTTCTGTTTCTGCTTCTCCTTCTGCTTCTGCTTCTTGTCCTTCTCCTGTTTCTTCTGCTTATGCTTCTCCTGTTTCTGCTTTTCTTGCTTCTCCTTCTGTTGCTCTTTATGCTTCTCCTGCTGCTTTTCCTTCTTCTGCTCCTTCTTCTGCTTCTCTTTCTGCTTCTCCTTCTGTTTCTCCTTCTCCTTCTCGTACTTCTACTTTTCCTTCCGCTTCTCCTTCTGCTTCTGCATCTTCTGCTGCTTCTGCTACTGCGTCTGCTTCTTCTGTTTCTTCTACTTCTCCTTCTGCTTCTCCTTCTGCTTTTGCTTCTCTTTCTGCTTCTGCTTCTCCTTCTGCTTCTCCAGATTCTGCTTCTTCTCCTTCTCCTGCTTCTCCTTCTGCTTCAGGTCCTGCTTCTGCTTCTTCGGCTTCTTCTGCTTCTGCTTCTCCTGCTGCTGTTTCTTCTGCTTCTCCTTCTGCTTTTCCTTCTGTTTCTGCTTTTCCTTCGGTTTCTGCTTCTTCTCCTTCTGTTTCTTCTGCTTCTGCTTCTCCTGCTGCTGCTTGTCCTGCTTCTCGTTCTGCTTCTCTTTCTGCTTCTCCCTTTCCTTCTCCTTCTTCTTCTGCTTCTCCTTCTGCTTCAATTTCTCCTTCTGCTTCTCATTCTGCTTCTGCGTCTTCTGTTTTTTCTGCTTCTCCTGCTTCTGCTTCTTCTGCTTCTCCTGCTTCTCGTGCTGCTTCTCCTTCTGCTTCTCTTTCTGCTTCTGCTTATCTTTCTGCTTCTCCTACTCCTAATCCTTTTCTTTTGCCTTCTCCTTCTTCTGCTTCTGTTTCTCCTGCTGCTTTTGCTTCTGTTTATTCTACTATTTCTGTTTCTTCTGCTTCCTGCTTCAGATTGTGCTTCTTCTGTTTCTCCTTCTGCTTCAGATTCTGCTTCTGCTTCTTCTGTTTCTTCTTCTTCTGCTTCTCCTGCTTCTTCTGCTTCTCCTGCTTCTCTTTCTGCTTCTCCTTCTTCTTCTGCTTCTCCTTCTGCTTCTGCTTCTGCTCTTCTCCTTCTTCTGTTTCTTTTGCTTCTGTTTCTTCTGCTTCTTCTTCTTCTGTTTCTTCTGATTCTACTTCTACTTCTGCTTCTCCTTCTTCTCCTTCTCTTTCTGCTTCTACCTATACTTCTTCTGATTCTCCTGCTTCTCCTTCTTGTTCTCCTTCTGTTTCTGCTTCTCTTTCTGCTTCTGCTTCTCCTTCTGCTTCTCCTTCTCCTTCTGATTCTCCCTCTGATTCTGCTTCTTATGCTTATTCTGTTTCTTCTGCTTCTGCTTCTCCTGCTTCTGCTTCTTCTGCTTCTACTGCTTCTCCTTATGCTTCTCCTTTTCCTTATGCTTCTTCTTCTTCTTCTTCTTCTTCTTCTTCTTCTTCTTCTTCTTCTTCTTCCTCTTCCTCTTCCTCTTCTTCTTCTTCTTCTTCTTCTTCTTCTTCTTCTTCTTCTTCTTCTTCTTCTTCTTCTTCTTCTTCTTCTTCTTCTTCTTCTTCTTCTTCTTCTTCTTCTTCTCTTTCTTTTGCTTCTGCTTTTCCTGCTTCTTCTGCTTCTACTGCTTCTCTTTCTGCTTCTCATTCTGCTTCTGCTTCTCCTTCTGCTTCTCCTATTGCTTCTGCTGCTCTTCCTTCTCCTTCTCCTACTTCTGCTTCTCCTTCTGCTTCTGCTTCTCCTTATATTTCTCTTTCTCCTTCTCGTTCTTCTGCTTCTACTTCTGCTTTTGCTTCTGCTACTTATGCTTCTTCTGTTTCTTTTGCTTCTGCTTCAGTTGCTTCTGCTTCTTAGCTTCTCCTGCTTCTGTTTCTGCTTCTTCTTCTTCTTCTCTTTCGGGTTCTCCTGCTTCTGCTTCTTGTGCTTCTCCTGCTTCTCTTTCTGCTACTCATTCTGCTTCTGCTTCTCCTTCTGCTTCTGCTTCTCCTCCTTCTCCTTCTCCTTCTCCTACTTCTCCTTCTCCTTCAGCTTCTGCTTCTTCTGCTTCTCCTGCTTCTCTTTCTGCATCTCCTTCTGCTTGTGCTTGTACTTATGCTTCTTCTTCTGCTTCTCCTGCTTCTTTTGGTTCACCTTTTGCTTCTGCTTCTTCTGCTTTTCCTGCTTCTCCTTCGGCTTCTCCCTCTGCCTCTCCTTCTGCTTCTCCTTCTGTTTCTCCTTCTCCTTCTCGTTCTTCTGCTTTTCCTTCTGCTTCTCCTTCTGCTTCTACATCTTCTCCTTCTCCCTCTGCTTCTGCTTCTCATGATTGTTCTTTTTCTTCTGCTTCTGCTTCTACTGCTTCTGCTTCTTCTGCTTCTCCTGCTTCTCTTTCTGCTTATACTTCGGCTTCTCCTTCTGCTTCTTCCTCTTCTGCTTCTTCCTCTTCTGCTTCTGCTTCTCCTGCTTCTCCTTCTCCTTTTGCTCCTTCTTCTCCTTTTGCTTCTTCTTTTTCTTCTTCTTCTTCTTCTTCTTCTTCTTCTTCTCCTTCTTCTTCTTCTTCTTCTTCTTCTTCTTCTTCTTCTTCTTCTTCTTCTTCTTCTCCTTCTCCTTCTCCTTTTCCTCCTCCTCCTCCTCCTCCTCCTCCTCCTCCTCCTCCTCCTCCTCCTTCTTCTTCTTCTTCTTCTTCTTCTTCTTCTTCTTCTTCTTCTTCTTCTTCTTCTTCGTCTTCTTCTTCTTCTTCTTCTTCTTCTTCTTCTGTATCTTCTGTTTCTGCTTCTCCTGCTTCTGCATTTGTGCTTCTCCTGCTTCTCTTTCTTCTTCTCATTCTTCTGCTTCTCCTTCTGCGTCTCCTATTGCTTCTGCTGCCCTTCCTTCTCCTTCTCCTACTTCTGCTTCTTCTTCTGCTTCTGCTTCTTCTGCTTCTCCGGCTTCTCCTTCTGCATCTTCTTCTGCTTCTGCTTTTCCTTCTGCTGCTTCTTCTGCTTCTGCTTCTGCTTCTCCTTCTTCTGCTTGTCCTTCTGATTCTCCTTCTGCTTCTCCTTCTCGTTCTTCTGCTTTTCCTACTGCTTCTCCTTCTGCTTCTGCTACAACGACTACTGCTTCTGTTCTTCTGTTTCTTCTGCTTCTACTTCTTATTTTGATTCTCTTTCTGCTTCTGCTTCTCCTTCTGCTTATCATTCTGCTTCTCCAGATTCTGCTTCTTCTACTAATCCTGCTTCAGGTTCTGCTTCTGCTTCTTCGGATTCTTATGCTTCTGCTTCTTCTGCTTCCCCTCCTTCTCTTTCTGCTTCTCCTTCTGTTTCTGCTTGTCTTTCTGCTTCTCCTTCTGCTTCTGCTACTTCTCCTTCTTCTGTTTCTTCTTCTTCTGCTTCTCCTGCTTCTCGTTCTGCTTCTCTTCGTCTGCTTCTCTTTCTGCTTCTGCTTCTGCATCTCCTTCTGCTTGTGCTTGTCCTTATGCTTCTTCTACTACTTCTGCTTCTCCTTCTCCGTCTGCTACTGCTTCTTCTGCTTTTCCTGCTTCTCCTTCTGCTTCTCCTTCTGCTTCTCCTTCTGTTTCTCCTTCTCCTTCTTGTTCTTCTTCTTTCCTTCTGCTTCTTCTTCTGCTTCTGCAATCTGCATCTTCTGCTTCTGCTTCTTCTGTTTCTTCTGCATCTCCTTCTGCTAAAGC
>NW_012295315.1:0-3067 GCF_000151885.1 Dipodomys ordii
CCCCGCTGTGTCCCCCTGTGTCTGCCTCTATGTCCCCCGCTGTGTCCCGCTGTGTCCCGCTCTGTCCCGTTGGGAACCCGCTGAGTCCCGTTGTGTCCCCACTGTGTCCCGCTGTATTCCGCTGTGTCCAGCTTTGTCCCCCGCTCTGTCCCCTGCTGTTTCCTCCGCTGTTTTCTGCTGTGTCCCTGCTGTGTCCCGGCTGAGTCCCGCTGTGTCCCCCGATATGTCCCTGCTGTGTCCACTGTGTCCCGCTTTATCCCGCTGTGTTCCTTCTGTATCCCGTAGTGTCCCCTGCTGTGTCCCGCTGGGTCCCACTAAGTCCGCGCTTTGTCCCGCTGTGTCCCCGCTGTGTCCCCCGCTGCGTCCTGCTGTGTCCCCAGCTGTGTCCCCCGCTGTGTCCTGCTGTGTCCCGCTGTGTCCCGCTGTGTGCCTGCTGTTCCCCGCTGTGTCCCCACCTTGTCCCCCTGTGACCGACCCTATGTCCCCCTCTGTGTCCCGCTGTGTCCCCAGTTGAGTCCCACTGTGTCCCGCTGTGTCCCCGCTGTGTCCCGCTGTGTCCCGCTGTGTCCCGCTGTGTCCCCCGCTGTGTCCTTGCTGTGTCCCCGCTGTGTCCCCACTGTGTCCCCGTTGTGTCCCCGCTGTGTCCTGCTGTGTCCCGTGGTGTCTCGCTTTGTCCCCCGCTGTGTCCTCCTCTGTGTCCCCTCTGTGTCCCGCTGTGTCCCCACTGTGTCCCCCAGTGTCCCGCTGTGTCCCCCGCTGTGTCCCGCTATTTCTCCCGCTTTGTTCCCCGCTATGTCCCGCTCTGTCCCCCGCTGTGTCCCATTGTGTCTCCCGCTGTGTCCAGCTGTGTCCCGTTCTGTCTCCGCTGTGTCCCGCTGTGTCCCGCTGTGTCCCCCTGTGTCCCCTCTGTGTTCCCCGCTGTGTCCCGCTGTGTCCCCGCTGTGTCCCGCTGTGTCCCGCTGTGTCTCCCTGCTGTCACCCTCTTTGTCCCCGCTGTGTCCCCGCTGTGTCCCGCCGTGTCCCGCTGTGTCCCCTCTGTCCCCCGCTGTGTCCTCGCTGTGTCCCCCGCATTGTCCCGCTGTGTCCACTGCTGTGTCCCCCACTGTGTCCCACTGTGTCCCGCTGTGTCCTCGTTGTGTCCCCGCTGTGTCCCGCTGTGTCCCTCTGTGTCCCCGCTCACCCTGTTGTGTCCCGCTGTGTCCCCGCTGTGTCGACGCTGTGTCCCGCTCTGTTCTCACTTTGTCCCCGCTGTGTTTCGCTCTGCCCTGTTTTGTCCCGCTGTGTCTCCGCTTTGTCCCCCGCTGTGTCCCGCTGTGTCCCGCCGTGTGCTTGCTGTCCCCCGCTGTATCCCGCTGTGTCCCCACTGTGTCGACGCTGTGTCCCGCTCTGTTCTCACTTTGTCCCCGCTGTGTCCCGCTCTGTCCCGTTGGGAACCCGCTGGGTCCCGTTGTGTCCCCACTGTGTCCCGCTGTGTTCCGCTGTGTCCAGCTTTGTGCCCCGCTCTGTCCCCTGCTGTATCCTCCGCTGTGTCCTGCTGTGTCCCTGCTGTGTCCCGGCTGTGTCCCGCTGTGTCCCCCGATATGTCCCTGCTGTGTCCACTGTGTCCCGCTTTATCCCGCTGTGTTCCTTCTGGATCCCGTAGTGTCCCCCGCTGTGTCCCGCTGGGTCCCGCTAAGTCCGCGCTTTGTCCCGCTGTGTCCCCCGCTGCGTCCTACTGTGTCCCCCGCTGTGTCACCCGCTGTGTCCTGCTGTGTCCCGCTGTGTCCCGCTGTGTGCCTGCTGTCCCCGCTGTGTCCCGCCTTGTCCCCTGTAACCGACCCTATGTCCCCTCTGTGTCCCGCTGTGTCCCCAGTTGAGTCCCACTGTGTCCCGATGTGTTCCCGCTGTGTCCCGCTGTGTCCCCGCTGTGTCGCGCTGTGTCCCCTCCTGTGTACCCCGCTCTCCCCCCGCTGTGTCCCGCTGTGTCCCCACTGTGTCGACGCTGTGTCCCGCTCTGTTCTCACTTTGTCCCCGCTGTGTCCCGCTGAGTCCCGCTAGGTCCCTGCTGTGTCCCGCTGTGTCTCCCTGCTGTCCCCCGCTTTGTCACCGCTGTGTCCCCGCTGTGTCCTCGCTGTGTCCCGCTGTGTCCCCGCTGTCCCACGCTGTGTCCACGCTGTGTCACACTGTGTCCTCGCTGTGTCCCCCGCTGTGTCCCCGCTGTGTCTCACTGTGTCGCGCTGTGTCCCACGCTGTGTCCTGCTGTGTCCCCTGCTGTGTCCCCCGCTGTGTCTCGCTGTGTCCCGCTGTGTCTTCGCTGTGTCCCGCTGTGTCCCTCTGTGTCCCCGATCTCCCCCGCTGTGTTCCCTGCTGTGTCCCCTGCTGTGTCCCGCTGTGTCCCCGCTGTGTCGACGCTGTGTCCTGCTCTGTTCTCACTTTGTCCCCGCTGTGTCCCGTTGTGTCCCTCTGGGTCCCCGCTGGGTCCCGCTGTATCCCCGCTGTGTCCCCGATGTGTCCCGCTGTGTCCGCCCCTTTGTCCCCCGCTGTGTCCTCATTGTGTCCCGCTGTGTCCCCACTGTGTCCCCGGTGTGTCCCGCTGTGTCCCCGCTGTGTCCCCGCTGTATCGCCCCTGTCCCCCGCAGTGTCCCGCTTTGTCCCCACTGTCTCCCGGTGTGTCCCCGCTGTCCCAGGCTGTGTCCCCCGCTGTGTCCCGCAGTGTCCCGTTTTGTCCCGCTGTGTCCCGCTGTGTCCTCGCTGTGTCCCGCTGTGTACCAATGTGTCCTCTCCTGTGTACCCGCTGTGTCCCTGATGTGTCCCGCTGTGTCCCGCTGTGTCTCCGCTTTGTCACAGCTGTGTCTTCCTGTGTCCCTCTGTGTCCACGCAGTGTCCCTCTCTGTCCCCCGCTGTGTCCCGCTGTGTCCCCCGCTGTGTCCCGCTGTGTCCCTGCTGTGTCCCACTGTGTCCCGCTGTGTCCCCCGCTGTGTCCCACTGTGTCCCGTTTTGTCCCGCTGTGTCCCGCTGTGTCCCCCGCTGTGTCCCCCGCTGTGTCCCCTGCTGTGTCCCCGCTGTGTCCTGCTGTGTCCCGTTTTTG
>NW_012295316.1:0-2497 GCF_000151885.1 Dipodomys ordii
GACCTCGCTGTGTTTCCCGCTGTGTCCCTCTGTGTACCACTCTGTGTCCCCAGCTGTGTCCCGCTGTGTACCCCGCTGTGTCCAGCTATGTTCCCGCAGTGTCCCCGCTGTCTCCCGCTGTGTCCTCGCTGTGTCCACCGCTGTGTCCCGTTGTGTCCCCAGCTGTGTACCCCGCTGTGTCCCGCTGTGTCCCCGCTGTATCGACGCTGTGTCCTGCTGGGTCCCGCTGTGTCCTCGCTGTGTTCCCCGTTGTGTCCCGCTGTGTACCCCGCTGTGTCCCCCGCTGTGTCCCTGCTGTGTCCCCACTGTGTCCCGCTGTGTCCACCGCTGTGTCCTCCGCTGTGTCCCTGCTGTGTCACTGCTGTGTCCCCGTTGTGTCCCGCTGTGTCCCGCTGTGTCCTCGATGTGTCCCATGCTGTGTTCCGCTGTGTCCCCCGCTGTGTCCTGCTGTGTCCCGCTGTGTCCCCGCTGTATTGACGCTGTGTCCCTCGCTGTGTCCCGCTGTGTCTCGCTGTGTCCCTGCTGTGACCCGCTCTGTCCCCGCTGTATTGACGCTGTGTCCCGGTGTGTCCCGCTGTGTCCACGCTGTGTTCCCGGCTGTGTCCCGCTGTGTACCCCTCTGTTTCCCCCGCTGTGTCCCGCTGTGTCCCCCGCTGTGACCCGCTGTGTCCCGCTGTGTCCCCCGCTGTGTCCCCAATGTGTGCCCCCTGTGTCCCGCTGTGTACCCAGCTGTGTCCAGCTGTGTGCCCGCTGTGTCCTGCTGTGTCCCCTCTCTGTCCCCTGCTGTCCCCCGCTGTGTCCCCCGCTGTGTCCTGCTGTGTCGCGCTGTGTCGCCCGCTTTGCCCCTGCAGTGTCCCCGCTGTGTCACACTGTATCACACTGTGTCCCGTGTTGTCCTGCTTTGGCCCCCGCTGTGACCTCGCTGTGTTTCTCTCTGTGTCCCGCTGTGTACCCTTCTGTGTCCTCCGCTGTGTCCCGCTGTGTACCCTGCTGTGTCCAGCTGTGTCCTCGCTGTGTCCCCCACTGTGTCCCCCGCTGTCTCCTGCTTTGTCCCACGCTGTGTCCCGCTGTGACCCGCTTTGTCCTCGCTGTGTCCCCCGCTGTGTCCCGCTGTGTCCACTGCTGTGTCCCGCTGTGTACCCCGCTGTGTCCCGCTATGTTCCCGCAGTGTCCCCTCTGTGTCCCGCTGTGTCCCACTGTGTCCCGTGGTGTCCCAGTTTGTCCCCCGCGGTGTCCCCTGGTGAGTCCCCGCTGTGTCCCGCTGTGTCCTGCTGTGTACCCCGCTGTGTCCAGCTGTGTCACGGCTGTGTCCCACTGTGGCCCAACTCTGTCTCCGCTGTGTCCCACTGTGTCCCCCACTTTGTCCCGCTGTGTCCCGCCGTGTCCCCCACTTTGTCCTGCTGTGACCCCGCAGGGTCCCGCTGTGTCCCACTGTGTCACACTGTGTCCCGTGGTGTCCCTCTTTGTCCCCTGCTGTGTCCCCCGCTGAGTCCCCTCTGTGTGGCCGCTGTGTCCCTCTGTGTCCTCGCTGTGTCCCCCGCTGTCTCCCGCTTTGTCCCCCGCTGTTTTCCGCTGTGTCATGCTGTGTCCTCGCTGTTTCCCCCGCTGTGTCCCGCTGTGTCCCCGCTATGTCCCCAGCTGTGACCAGCTGTGTCCCGCTGTGTACCCCGCTGTGTCCCGCTATGTTCCCGCAGTGTCCCGCTGTGTCCTGCTGTGTCCCGCTGGGTCCTCGCTGTGTCCCCCGCTGTGTCCCGTTGTGTCCCCAGCTGAGTACCTTGCTGTGGCCCAATGTGTCCTCGCTGTGTCATGCTCTGTTCTGCTCTGTCCCCGCTGTGTACCCGCTGTGTCCCGCTGTGTCCCACTGTGTGCCCGCTGTATCCCTCTGTGTACCCCGCTGTGTCCCGCTGTGTCCCCTCTCTGTCCCCCGCTGTGTCCCCCGCTGTGTCCCACTGTGTCCCGCTGTGTCACACTGTGTCCCGTGTTGTCCCGCTTTGTCCCCCGCTGTGACCTCGTTGTGTTTCTCGGTGTGTCCCGTTGTGTACCACTCTGTGACCCCGCTGTGTCCCGCTCGGTATCCCGCTGTGTCCCTCTATGTTCCCGCAGTGTCCCAGTTGTGTCCCGCTGTGTCCTTGCTGTGTCCACTGCTGTGTCCCGTTGTGTCCCCAGCTGTGTTCCCCGCTGTGTCCCGCTGTGTCCCCCGCTGTGTCCGCCGCTGTGTCCCGGCTGTGTCCCTGGTGTGTCCCCGCTGTGTCCCGCTGTGTCCCGCTTTGTCCTCGCTGTGTCCCAAGCTGTGTTCCGCTGTGTCCCCCGCTGTGTCCCGCTGTGTCCCGCTGTGTCCCTGCTGTGTCCCACTGTTTCCCCCGCTGTGTCCCGCTGTGTCCCTGCTGTGACCCGCTCTGTCCCCGCTGTATTGACGCTGTGTCCCGGTGTGTCCCACTGTGTCCGCGCTGTGTTCCCGGCTGTGTCCCGCTGTGTACCCGTCTGTGTCCCCCGCTGT
>NW_012295317.1:0-3113 GCF_000151885.1 Dipodomys ordii
GTAGAACCAGAATTTCAGGCACGAGAACAGAAGAAGCAGAAGCAGAAGGAGAAGCAAAAGAGAAGCAGAAGGAGAAGTAGAAAAAGCAGCAGAAGAAGCAGAAAAACAAGCAGGAGAAGCAGAAGCAGAAAGAGAAGTAGAAGCAGAAGGAGCAGCAGAAGAAGAAGAAGCAGTAGAACCATAAGAAGCAGAAGCAGAGGGAGAAACAGAAGAAGGAGAAGGAGCAACAGAAGGTGAAGCAGAAGGAGATGCAGAAGCATAAAGAGAAGCAGAAATAGAAGGAGAAGAAGAAGGAGAAGTTGGAGAATCAGAAGAAGCAGAAGCAGAAAGAGAATCAGAAGAAGGAGAAGGAGAAGCAGAAGGAGAAGGACAAGCAGGCGAAGCAGAAGAAGCAGAAGCGGGAGAAGCAGAAGAAGAAGAAGAAGAAACAGAAGAAGGAGAAGGAGCAGAAGGAGAAGCAGAAGCAGAAGGAGAAGCAGAAAGAGAAGTAGAAGAAGCAGAAGAAACAGTAGCAGGAGAAGCAGAAGCAGAAGAAACAGAAAAAGCCGAAGAATCAGAAGGAGAACCTGAAGCAGAAGGAGAAGCAGAAGCAGCAGAAGCTGGAAAAGCAGAAGCAGAAGAAACCGAACAAGCAGAAGAAGCAGAAGCAGAACGAGAAGCAGAAGAAGAAGGGGAAAGAGGAGGATTAGGAGTAGGAGGAGCAGAAGCAGAATAAGAAGCAGAAAGAGAAGCAGAAGAAGAAGCAGAAGTAGAAACAGAAGAAGCAGAAGCAGGAGAAGCAGAAGCAGAAGCAGAATGAGAAGCACAAGAAGTAGAAATTGAAGGAGAAGGAGAAGGAGACGGAGAAGCAGAAGGAGAAGTAGGAGAAGCAGAAGAAGAAGAAGCAGGAGAAGTAAAAACAGAAGAAGCAGAAGGAGAAGAGCAGAAGCAGAAGGAGAAGCAGAAGGAGAAGCAGAAGAAGCAGAAGCTGAAGCAGAAGAAGAAGAAACAGAAAAAGCAGAAGAAGCAGAAGAAGAAGCAGCAGGAGAAGCAGAAGAAGAAGGAGAAGGAGAAAGAGAAGGATTAGGAGTAGGAGAAACAGAAGGATAAGCAGAAGCAGAAAGAGAAGGAGAATGAGAAGGAGAAGCAGGAGAAGCAGAAGAAGCAGAAGCAGAAGAAGCAGAAGCAGAAGAATCATAGGAAGGAGAAGAAGCAGAAGGAGAAGCAGAAACAGAAGGAAAAGCAGAAAGAGAAGCAGGAGAAGCAGAAGAAGCAGCAGCAGGAGAAGCAGAAGAAGCCGAAGAAGCAGAAGCAGAACCTGAAGCAGAAGGAGAAGCAGGAGAAGCAGAAGAAACAGAATCTGGAGAAGCAGAAGGAGAAGCAGAAGCAGAAAGAGAAGCAAAAGCAGAAGGAGAAGCAGAAGGGGAAGCAGAAGAAACAGAAGAAGCAGAGGCAGTAGCAGAAGAAGCAGAAGATGCAGAAGCAGAAGGAGAAGCAGAAGGAAAAGCAGAAGGAAAAGCAGAAGAACGAGAAGGAGAAGGAGTAGGAGAAACAGAAGGAGAAGCAGAAAGAGAAGCAGAAGTAGGAGCAGGAGAAGGAAAAGCAGCAGGAGAAGCAAAAAGAGCAGCAGAAGGAGAAGCACAAGCAGAAGCAGAAGTAGAAGCAGAAGAAGGAGAAGCAGAAGGAGAAGCATAAAGAGAAACAGAAGGAAAAGCAGGAGAAGCAGAAGCAGGAGAAGCAGAATCAAAAGAAATAGAAGAAGGATAAAAAGCAGAAGCAGAAAGAGAAGCAGAAACAGAAGGAGAAGCAGAAATAGAAGCTGAAGAAGCAGAAGCAGAACCTCAAGCAGAAGGAGAAGCAGAAGAAGCAGAATCTGGAGAAGAAGGAGAACCAGAAGGAGAAGCAGAAGCAGAAAGAGAAGCAAAAGCAGAAGGAGAAGCAGAAAGAGAAGCAGAAGAAACAGAAGAAGCAGAAGCAGAAGCAGTAGCAGAAGAAGCTGAAGATGCAGAAGCAGATAGAGAAGCAGAAGGAATAGCAGAATAACGACAAGGAGAAACAGAAGGAGAAGAAGAATGAGAAGCAGAAGGAGAAGCAGGAAAAACAGAAGAAGCAGAAACAGACGGAGAAGCAGAAGCAGAAGAAGAAGCAGAAGGAAAAGCACAAGCAGAAGGAGTAGCAGGAGAAGCAGAAGAAGCAGAAGCAGAAGGAGAAGAAGAAGGAGAAGAAGCAGAATCAGAAGAAGCAGAAGGAGAAGTAGAAAGAGAAGCCGACGAAGAGAAGCAGAACGAGAAGCAGGAGAAGCAGAAGAAGCAGAGCGGGAGAATCAGAAGAAGAAGAAACAGAAGAAATAGAAGGAGCAGAAGCAGAAGGAGGAGCAGAAGCAGAAGGAGAAGCAGAAAGAGAAGCAGGAAAAGCAGAAGAAGCAGAAGCAGAAGCAGAAGAAACAGGAGAAGGACAAGAAGCAGAAGAAGAAGCAGAAGGAGAAGCAGAAAGAGAAGCAGTAGAAGCAGAAGACGCAGGAAAAGCAGAAGCAGCAGAAAGAGAAGTAGAAGAAGAAGAAGAAGAAGAAGAAGAAGAAGAAGAAGAAGAAGAAGAAGAAGAAGAAGAAGAAGAAGAAGAACAAGAACAAGAACAAGAACAAGAAGAAGAACAAGAACAAGAACAAGAAGAACAAGAACAAGAAGAAGAAGAAGAAGAAGAAGAAGAAGAAGAAGAAGAAGAAGAAGAAGAAGAAGAAGAAGAAGAAGAAGAAGAAGAAGAAGTAGAAGGAAAAGGAGAAGGAGAAAGAGAAGAAGAAGGAGAAGGAGAAGCAGTAGAAGCAGAAGAAGCAGAAGCAGGAGAAACAGAAGCAGAACAAAAAGAATAAGCATAAGAAGCAGTATCAGAGGGAGAAGCAGAAGAAGGAGAAGCAGAAGCAGAAGAAGCAGCAGAAGGAGAAGCAGAAGCAGAAGAAGATGCAGAAGGAGAAGCAGGAGAAGCAGAAGAAGGAGAAGGAGAAGGCGAAAGAGAAGGATTAGGAGTAAGAGAAGCAAAAGGATAAGCAGAAGCAGAAAGAGACGCAGAAGGAGAAGCAGCACGAGAAGTAGGAGAAGCAGAAGAAGCAGAAGCAAGAGAAGCAGAAGAAACAGAAGACG
>NW_012295318.1:0-2132 GCF_000151885.1 Dipodomys ordii
AAGCAGAAGCAGCAGAAAGAGAAGAAGAAGAAGAAGAAGAAGAAGAAGAAGAAGAAGAAGAAGAAGAAGAAGAAGAAGAAGAAGAAGAAGAAGAAGTAGAAGAAGAAGAAGAAGAAGAAGAAGAAGAAGAAGAAGAAGAAGAAGAAGAAGAAGAAGAAGAAGAAGAAGAAGAAGAAAAAGGAGAAGGAGAAGGAGAAGGAGAAGCAGGAGAAGCAGGAGAAGCAGAAGCAGGAGAAGCAGAAGCAGAAGAAAAAGAATAAGCATAAGAAGCAGAATCAGAGGGAGAAGCAGAAGAAGGAGAATCAGAAGCAGAAGAAGCAGCAGAAGGAGAAGCAGAAGCAGAAGAAGATGCAGAAGGAGAAGCAGTAGAAGCAGAAGAAGGAGAAGGCGAAAGAGAAGGATTAGGAGTAGTAGAAGCAAAAGGATAAGCATAAGCAGAAAGAGACGCAGAAGGAGAAGCAGCACGAGAAGTAGGAGAAGCAGGAGAAGCAGAAGCAGGAGAAGCAGAAGAAACAGAAGACGCAGAAGCAGAATGAGAAGCAGAAGGAGAAATTGAAGCAGAAGCAGAAGCAGAAGGAGAAGCAGAAGAAGAAGGAGAAGCAGAAGAAGGAGAAGGAGAAGCATAAAGAGAAGCACAACGAGAAGCCGGAGAAGCAGAAGCAGGAGAAGCAGAAGCAGAAGAAACATAGGAAGGAGAAGAAGCAGAAGGAGAAGCAGAAACAGAAGGAAAAGCAGAAAGAGAAGCAGGAGAAGCAGAAGAAGCAGCAGCAGGAGAAGCAGAAGCAGAAGAAGCAGAACAAGCAGAAGCAGAACCTGTAGCAGAAGGAGAAGCAGGAGAAGCAGGAGAAGCAGAATCTGGAGAAGCAGAAGGAGAAGCAGAAGCAGAAAGAGAAGCAAAAGCAGAAGGAGAAGCAGAAGGGGAAGCAGAAGAAACAGAAGAAACAGAGGCAGTAGCAGAAGATGCAGAAGCAGAAGGAAAAGCAGAAGAACGAGAAGGAGAAGGAGTAGGAGAAAGAGAAGGAGAAGCAGAAAGAGAAGCAGAAGAAGGAGCAGGAGAAGGAAAAGCAGCAGGAGAAGCAGAAAGAGCAGCAGAAGGAGAAGCAGGAGATGCAGAAACTTGAGAAGCAGAAGCAGAAGAAACACAAGAAGGACAAGAAGCAGAAGCAGAAGGAGAAGCAGAAACAGAAGGAGAAGCAGGAAGAGAAGGAGGGAAAGCAGAAGAAGCAGAAGCAGGAGAAGCAGAAGCATAAGAATGTGAAGAAGCAGAAGGAGAACCTGAAGCAGAAGGAGAAGCAGGAGAAGCAGAAGCAGAGCGTGAGAAGCAGAAGCAAAAGAAACAGAAGGAATAGAAGGAGCAGAAGCAGAAGGAGAAGCAGAAGCAGAAGGAGAAGCAGAAAGAGAAGCAGGAAAAGCAGAAGAAGCAGGAGAAGCAGAAGCAGAAGAAACATGAGAAGCCGAAGAAGCAGAAGCAGAATCTGAAGCAGAAGGAGAAACAGAAGAAGCACAATCTGAAGCAGAAGCAGAAGAAAAAGAAATAGTAGAATAAGCAGAAGCAGAAACAGCAGGAGAAGCAGAAGAAGAAGATGGAGAAGGCGAAAGAGGAAGATTAGGAGTAAGAGAAGCAAAAGGATAAGCAGAAGCAGAAAGAGACGCAGAAGGAGAAGCAACAAGAGAAGCAGGAGAAGCAGAAGAAACAGAAGACGCAGAAGCAGAATTAGAAGCAGAAGGAGAAATTGAAGCAGAAGCAGAAGCAGAAGGAGAAACAGAAGCAGAATGAGAAGCAGAAGAAGGAGAAGGAGAAGCAGAAAGAGGAGCCGAACGAGAAGCAGGAGAAGCAGAAGCAGGAGAAGCAGAAACAGAAGAAACAGAAGAAGGAGAAGAAAGAGAAGGAGAAGCAGAAACAGAAGGAAAAGCAGAAAGAGAAGCAGGAGAAGCAGAAGAAGCAGCAGCAGGAGAAGCAGAAGCAGAAGAAGCAGAAGCAGAAGCAGAACCTGAAGCAGAAGGAGAAGCAGGAGAAGCAGAATCTGGAGAAGCAGAAGGAGAAGCAGAAGCAGAAAGAGAAGCAAAAGCAGAAGGAGAAGCAGAAGGGGAAGCAGAAGAAACAGAAGAAGCAGAGGCAGTAGCAGAAGAAG
>NW_012295319.1:0-5245 GCF_000151885.1 Dipodomys ordii
CAGTAGACACAGCGGGACACAGCGGGACAGAGCGGGGGACACAGCGAGACACAGTGGGACACAGCGGGGGACACAGCGGGGGTCTGCGGAGACAGAGAGGGGACACAGCGAGACACAGCGGTGAAACAGCTGGACACAACGGAGTACACAGCGGGTCACAGCGGGCACACAGAGGGGACACAGCGGGACACAGCAAGGACAGAGCGGGACACACAGGCGACACAACAGATCACAGCGGGGGACACAGTGGGACACAGTGTTGGAGCCAGCAAGGACACAGCGGGACACAGCGGGGGACACAGCGAGGACACAGCGGGACACAGCGGTGACACAGCGGGGACTCAGTGGGGGACACAGCGGGGGACAAAGCGGGACACCACGGAACACAGCGGGACACAGCGCAAAACTGCAGTGACCCTGCGGGGACAGAGCGGGACACAGCGGGGGACACAGCGGGGGACACAGCAAGGACACAGCGGACACAGCGGGGGACACAGCGGGACACAGCGGGGGACACAGCGGGACACAGCGGGGGACACAGTGGGAGACACAGCGGGACACAGCGGGACACAGCGGGCGACAGAGGGGGAACACAGCGGGACCCTGCGGGGGACACAGCGACGACACATTGGGACACAGCGGGGACACAGCGGGACTCAGCGGGGACACAGCAGTACACAGCGTGACACAGCGGGACACAGCGGGGGACACAGAGGGGTACACAGCGGGACACAGCGGGGAACATTGCGAGGACACTGCGGGACCCAGCGGGACACAGCGTCGATACAGCGGGGACACAGCGGGACACAGCGGGGGACACAGCGAGGACACAGAAGACCACAGCGTGGGACACATCGAGGACACAGCGGGACATACCGAGACACAGCGGACACAGCGGGGACACAGCAGTAGATACAGCGGGACACAGCGGGGGACACAGCGGGACACAGCGAGGAACACAGAGAGGACACAGCGGGACCCACCGGGACACAGCGTCGATACAGTGGGAACACAGCGGGACACAGCGGGGTACACAGCTGGGGACACAACGGCACACAGCGGGGGACACAGCGAGGACACAGCGGGACACAGCGCGACACAGCGCGACACAGCTTGGGACACAGCAGGACACAGCGGGGGACAAAGCGGGAGACAGCGGGGGACACAGCGAGGACACAGCGGGACACAGCAGCGACACAGAGGGGACACATCGGGACAGAGCGGTGGCACAGCTGGACACAACGGAGTACACAGCGGGACACAGCGGGACACAGCGGGGGACACAGCGGGGGACAAAGCGGGACACCATGGGACACAGTGTGACACAGCGGGACACAGCGGTGACACTGCGGGGACATAGCAGGACAAAGCATGGGTCACATCGGGACACAGCGGGGAACACAGCGGGGGACAGCGGTGACAGAGAGGGGACACAGCGGGACAGAGCGGTGACACAGCTGGACACAACGGAGTACACAGTGGGACACAGCGTGCACACAGCGGGGACACAGCGGGACACAGCGGGGGACACAGGGGGGACACAGCGGGACACAGTGGGGTACACAGCGAGGACACATTGGGACACAGCGGGGACACAGCAGGACTCAGCGGGGGACACACCAGTACACAGCGGGACACAGCGGGACACAGCGTGGGACACAGAGGGGCATACAGCGGGACACAGCGGGGAACACAGCGAGGACAAAGCGGGACCCTGCGGCACACAGAGTCGATACAGCGGGGACACAGTGGGACACAGCGGGGTAAACAGCTGGGGACACAACCGGACAATGCGGGGATAGAGCGCGGACACAGCGGATCACAGTGGGGGACACAGCGAGGACACAGCGGGACACAGTGAGACACAGCGGGACACAGCGGGGGACACAGCACGGGACACAGCGGGGGAAACAGCGGGACACAGCGTCGATACAGCGGGGACACAGCGTTACACAGCGTGGTACACAGCTGTGGACACAACAGGAAACAGTGGGGACACAGCGGGACACAGCGGGACACACTGGGACACAGCGAGGACAAAGCGTGAGAGACAGCGGGGGACAGAGCAGGAGACAGCGCAGACACAGCGGGACACAGCGGTGACATAGCGGGGACTCAGCGGGGGACACAGCGGGGGACAAAGCGGGACACCACGGAACACAGCGGGTCACAGGGGGAAACTGCGGTGACCCTGCGGGGACACAGCGGGACCCAGTGGGGGACACAGCGGGACACAGCGGGTACTCACCTGGGGACACAGCGAAGGACAAACTGGGACACCACGGGACACAGTGGGACACAGCGAGACACAGCGGGGACACTGCATGGACACAGGAGAACACACCCAGGGACACAGCGGGACACAGCAGGACACAGCGGGGGACACAGCGGGGAACAGCACGGGAGAGAGAGGGGACACAGCGGGACACAGCGGGGACACAGTTGGACGCAGCGGGGTACTCAGCGGGACAGAGCGGGCGCACAGCGGGGACACAGCGGGATACAGCGGGACAAAGTGAGACACAGCGGGACACAGCGGGGGACACAGCGGGGGACAGAGCGACGACACAGCGGGACACAGCGGGACATAGGGGGACTCAGCAGGGTCACAGTGGGACACAACAGGACACAGCGGGACACAGCGGGACACAGCGGGGACACAGCAGGGACACAGCGAGGGACACAGCGGGACAAAATGGGACACAGCATGGGACACAGCAGGACACAGCGGGGGACACAGCGGGGGACAGAGCGGGACACAACAGGGACCACAGCGAGGACACAGCGGGACCCAATGGGGACAAAGCTGGACAAAGCGGGGTATACACAGCCAGACACAGCGGGGCCACAGCGGGGACACACGGGGACACTGAGGGTCACATCAGGGACACAGCGGGACAAAGCGGGACAAATCAGGACACAGCGGGGGACACAGCAGGACACAGCGGAGGACACAGTGGGGGAAAAAGCGGGACACAGCGGGGACACAGCGGGACACAGCGGTGGACACAGCGAGGACACAGCGGGACCCAGCGGGACACAGCGTCGATACAGCGGGGTCAGAGTGGGCCACAGCGGGGTACACGGATGGGGACACAACGGGACACATCGGGGGACACAGCAAGTACTCAGCGGAACACAGCGTGGGACACAGTGAGGAAACAGGGGGACACAGCGGGACACAGCTGGACACAGCAGGAACACAGCAGTAGACACAGCAGGACACAGCAGGGGACACAGCGGGACACAGCGGGGGACACAGGGAGGACAGAGCGGGACACAGCGGGGACACAGTGGGGACTCAGCGGCGGACACAGCGGGGGACAAAGCGGGACACTACGGGAGAGCGCGGGACACAGCGGGGACAAGGGGGAGACAGAGCACGACACAGAGAGGACACAGGGGGACACAGCGGGGGACACAGCGGGACACAGCGGGGAACACAGCGGGACAAAGCAGGGTACACAGCAGGGGACACAGCGGGACACAGCGGGGTACCCAGCGGGAAACAGCGGGGGGCCCACCGAGGACACAGCAGGACACAGCGGGGGACACAGACAGGAAAACAGCGGGGGACACACCGGGGGACACAGCGAGACACAGCAGGGAACACAGCGAGGACACAGCGGGACCAAGCGGGACACAGCGTCGATACAGCGGGGATACAGCGTTACACAGTGTGGTACACATCTGTGGACACAAGGGGACACAGTGGGGGCACAGCGGGACACAGCGGGACACAGTGGGACAAAACGAAGACAAATTGTGAGATACAGCGGGGGACAGAGCGGGAGACAGCGGGGACACAGGGAGGACACAGCAGGGCACAGCGGCACACAGCAGGGACAGAGCGGGACACAGCGGGACACAGCGGGGAACACAGCGAGGACACAGCGGGACACAGCGTCGATACAGCGGGGATACAGCGTTACACAGCGTGGTACACATATGTGGACATAACGGGACACAGTGGGGGCACAGCGGGACACAGTGGGACATAGTGGGACACAGCGAGGACAAATCGTGAGACAAAGCAGGGGACAGAGCGGGAGACAGTGGCGGACACATCGAGGACAGAGCAGGACACAGCGGGACACAGCAGGGACAGAGCGGGACACAGCGGGACACAGCGGGGGACCCAGAGAGGACACAGCGGGACACAGCGGGGGACACAGCGAGGACACAGCGGGACACAGCGGGGGACCCAGCGAGGACACAGCGGGACACAGCGGGGTAACCAGCGAGGACACAGCAGGACACAGCGGGGGACACAGCGGGACACAGCGGAGGACCCAGCGAGGACACAGTGGGACACAGCGGGGGACACAGCGAGGACACAGCGGGGGACACAGCGGGGGACACAGCGGGACACAGCGGAGGACCCAGCGAGGACACAGTGGGACACAGTGGGGAACACAGCGAGGACACAGCGGGACCCAGCGGGACACAGCGTTGATACAGCGGGGATACAGCGTTACACAGCGTGGTACACATCTGTGGACACAACGGGACACAGTGGGGGCACAGCAGGACACAGTGGGACACAGCGAGGACAAATCGTGAGACTTAGCGGGGGACAGAGCGGGAGACAGCGGGGGACACAGCGAGGACACAGCAGGACACAGCGGGACACAGCAGGGACAGAGCGGGACACAGCGGGACACAGCGAGGGACACAGCGGGACACAGTGGGGGACACAGCGGGGGACACTGCGGGACACAGCCGTGAACACAGCGAGGACACAGCGGGATACAGCGTCGATACTGCGGGGACACAGAGTTACACAGCGTGGTACACAGCTGTGGACATAACGGGACACAGTGGGGGCACAGCAGGACACAGCGGAACACAGTGGGACACAGCGGGGACAAAGCGTGAGACACAGCGGGGGACAGAGCGGGAGACAGCGGGGGACACAGCGAGGACACAGCGGGACACAGCGGAGGAAACAGCGGGACACAGCGGTGGACACAGGGGGAAAGAGCGGGGGACACAGCGGGACACAGCGGTGGAAACAGCAGGACCCAGCGGTGGACCCAGCGAGGACCCAGCGGGACCCAGCGGGACTCAGCGTCGATACAGCTAGGATACAGTCTTACACAGTGTGGTACACATCTGTGGACACAATGGGACACAGTGGGGGCACAGCGGGACAGAGCGGGACACAGTGGGACACAGCGAGGACAAATTGTGAGACACAGCGGGGGACAGAGCGGGAGACAGCGAGGGACACAGCGAGGACACA
>NW_012295320.1:0-5245 GCF_000151885.1 Dipodomys ordii
ACAGCGGGAGACAGCGGGGGAAACAGTGGGGGACACAGCGAGGACAAATTGGGAGACAGCGGGACACAGCGGGGTACACAGCGAGGACATATTGGGACACAGAGGGGACACAGGGGGATCAGCGGGGGACACAGCAGTACACAGCGGGACACAGCGGGACACAGCAGATGACACAGAGGTGTACACAGCAGGACATAGCGGGGAACACAGCGAGGACACAGCGGGGGACACAGCGTGACACAGCGGAGGACACAGAGGGGTACACAGTGGGACACAGCAGGCGACACAGCGGGACAAAGCGGGGGACACAGCGGGACACAGCGGGAGACACAGCGGGGGACACAGCGAGACACAGAGGGGGACACGGAGGGGTACACAGCGGGACACAGCAGGGGACAAAGCGGGACACAGCGGGGGACACAGCGAGGACACATTGGGACACAGCGGGACTCAGCGGGGGACACAGCAGTACACAACGGGACACAGCAGGACACAGCAGGGGACACAGAGGTGTACACAGCGGGACAAAGCCGGGGACACAGAGGGACACAGCGGGACACAGTGGGGGACACAGCGGGAGACAGCGGAGACAGAGAGGGGACACAGCGAGACAGAGCAGTGACAGAGCCTGACACAACAGAGTACACAGCGGGACACAGCGTGCACAAAGCGGGGACACATAGGGAAACAGCTGGGACAGAGCGGGACACAGTGGGACACAGCGGGGGACAGCGGAGACAGAGAGGGGACACAGGGAGACACAGCGGTGACACAACCTGACACAACAGAGTACACAGCGGGACACAGCGGGCACAAAGCGGGGACACAGCGGGAAACAGCAGGGACAGAGAGGGACACAGTGGGACACAGCGGGACACAGCGGGGGACACAGCGGGACACAGCGGGGGACACATCGAGGACAGAGCCGGCCACATTGGGGGACACAGCAAGGACACAGCGGGGGACACATCGAGGACAGAGCCGGCCACATTGGGGGACACAGCAAGGACACAGCGGGGGACACATCGAGGACAGAGCCGGCCACATTGGGGGACACAGCAAGGACACAGCGGGGGACACAGCAGGGGACACAGCGGGACACAGGGGGAACACAGTGAGGACACAGCGGGGGACACAGCGGGGACCCATCGAGCAACAGCGGGCCACATCGGGGGACACAGCGAGAACATAGTGGGGGACACAGCGGGGGACACAGCAAGGACCCAGCGGGACCCAGCAGGACACAGCGTCAATACAGCGGGGACACAGCGTTACACAGCGTGGAACACAGCTGTGGACACAACGGGACACAGCGGGATACACAGAGGGACACAGCGGGACACAGCTTGGGACACAGCGGGGACACAGTGGGACACAGCGGGGGACACAGCGAGGACATAGCAGAACAGAGCGGGACACAGCGGGGGACAAAGCGGGAGACAGCGGGGGACACAGAGGCGACTCAGCGGGGGACACAGCGGGGGACAAAGCGGGACACCATGGGACAAAGTGTGATACAGCGGGACACAGCGGGGACACTGCGGGGACACAGCGGGACAAAGCAGGGGACACAGCGGGACACAGCGAGAAACCGCGGGTGACACAGTGGGGGACAGCGGAGACAGAGAGGGGACACAGCAGGACACAGCGGTGACACAGCTGGACACAACAGAGTACACAGCGGGACACAGTGGGCACACAGCTGGGACATAGCGGGACACAGCGGGACACAGCAGGGACCGAGCGGGACACAGCGGGACACAGTGGGACACAGAGGGGGACAAAGCGGGACACAGCGGGGGACCCAGCGAGGACACAGCGGACACAGCGGGGGACACAGCGAGGACACAGCAGGGACTCAGCGGGGGACACAGCGGGGGACAAAGCTGGACACCACGGAACACAGCGGGACACAGAGGTAAACAGCGGTGACCCTGCGGGGACACAGCGGGACACAGCGGGGGACACAGCTGGACACAGCGGGAAAGAGCGGGGGACACAGCGGGACACAGTGGGGGACACAGTGGGACACAGCGAGACACATCAGGGACAAAGCTGGACACAGCGGGGTACACAGAGTTACACAACGGGGATACAACAGGGAAACAGCGGGACACAGCAGGACACAGCAGGGGACACAGCGGGATACAGCTGGGGACACAGCGAGGACACAGCGGGACACAGCGGAGGACACAGCAAGGACACAAAGGGACACAGCGGGGGACACAGCGGGACACAGGGGGGGACACAGCAGGGGACACAGGGGGGACACAGCGGGACACAGCAGGGGACACAGGGGGACACAGCGGGGGAAAACAAGGGGGGGACACACCGGGAATCAGCGGGACACAGCGGCGTCACAGCGAGGACATATTGCGACACAGCAGGGACACATGGGGACTCAGCGAGGGACACAGCAGTACACAGCAGGACACAGCAGGGGACACAGCGGGACACAGCGGGGGACACAGCCGGGGATAGCCTAGACAGAGAGGGGACACAGCGAGACACAGCGGTGACACAGCCTGACACAACGCAGTACACATCGGGACACAGCGGGCACAAAGCGGGACACAGCGGAACACAGCGGGACACAGCAGGGACAGAGTGGGACAGAGTGGGACACAGCTGGACACAGCGGGGACACAGCGGGACACAGCGGGGGACACAGCGGGGGACACAGCGAGGACACAGTGGGGGACACAGCAGGGGACACAGCGGGGAACACAGCGAGGACCCAGCGGGACACAGCGTCAATACAGTGGGGACACAGTATTACACAGTGTGACACAGCGTGGTACACAGCTGTGGACACAACAGGACACAATGGGGGCACAGCGGGACACAACGGGACACAGTGGGACACAGTGGGGACAAAGCGTGAGACACAGCGGGGGACAGAGCGGGAGACAGCGGGGGACACAGCAAGGACACAGCGGGACACAGCGGTGACAAAGCGGGGGACACAGCGGGACACAGCGGGAGACACAGGGGGACACAGCGGGACACAGTGGGGGACACAGCGAGGATACATTGATACACAGCAGGGACACAGCGGGACTCAGCGGTGGACACAGCAGTACACAGTGGGACACAGCGGGACACAGCATGGGAAACAGAGGGGTACACAGCGGGACACAGCCGGGAACACAGCGAGGACACAGGGGGACACAGCGGGGACATAGCCGTAGACACAGCAGGACACAGCGGGGGACACAGCGAGGACATATTGGGACACAGCGGGGACACATGGGGACTCAGCGGGGGACACAGCGGGACACAGCGGGGGACACAGAGGTGTCCACAGCACAACACAGCGGGGGACACAGAGAGGTACACAGTGGGACACAGCAGGGGACACAGCGGGACACAGCGGGACACAGCGGGGGACACAGCGGGGGATAGCGGAGACAGAGAGGGGACTCAGCTAGACACAGCGGTGACACAGCCTGACACAACGCAGTACACATCGGGACACAGTGGGCACAAAGCGGGGACACAGCGGGACACAGCGGGACACAGCAGGGACAGAGCGGGACACAGTGGGACACAGCTGGACACAGCGGGGGACACAGCGGGACACAGCGGGGGACACATCGAGGACACAGCAAGCCACATCGGGGGACACAGAGAGGACACAGCGGGACCCAGCGGGACACAGCGTCAATACAGAGGGGACACAGCATTACACAGCGTGGTACACAGCTGTGGACACAACGGGACACAGTGGGGGCACAGCGGGACACAGCGGGGGACACAGCGAGGACACAGCGGGGACTCAGCGGGGGACAGAGCGGGGGACAAAGCGGGACACCACAGAACACAGCGGGACACAGGTAAACAGCGGTGACCCTGCGGGGACACAGTGGGACACAGCGGGGGACACAGCGGGACACAGCGGAACACAGCGGGGGACACACCGGGACACAGTGGGGGACAGAGCGTGGGACACAGCGAGACACAGCAGGGACAAAGCTGGACACAGCGGGGTACACAGAGGTACACAACAGGGATACAACAGGGAAACAGCGGGACACAGCAGGACACAGCGGGGACACAGCGGGACACAGCGGGGGACACAGCGAGGACAGAGCGGGACACAGCAGAGGACACAGCAAGGACACAGCGGGACAGAGCTGGGGACACAGCGGGACACAGCAGGGGACACAGCGGGACACAGCGGGGGACACAGCAGGACACAGCGGGACACAGCGGGGGACACAGGGGGGGCACAGCGGGACACAGCAGGGGACACAACGGGGGAAAACAGCGGGGGACACACCGGGACTCAGCGGGACACAGCGGGGGACACAGCGAGGACATATTGGGACACAGCCGGGACACATGGAAACTCAGCGGGGGACACAGCAGTACACAGCGGGACACAGCGGGACACAGCAGGGGACACAGAGGTGTACACAGCGCAACATAGCGGGGGACACAGAGAGTTACACAGCGGGACACAGCAGGGGACACAGCGGGGGACACAGCGGGACACAGCGGGGGACATATAGGGGTACATAGCGGGACACAGCGGGGGACACAGGGGGAAAACAGCAGGACACAGCGGGGGACACATCGAGGACACATTTGGACACAGCGGGGACACAGCTGGACTCTGCAGGGGACCCAGCAGTACACAGCGGTTACACAGCGGGACACAACAGGGGACACAGAGGGGTACACAGCGGGACAAAGCAGGGGACACAGCGGACACAGCGGGGGACACAGCGGGGGATAGCGGAGACAGAGAGGGTACACAGCGAGATAAAGCAGTGACACAGCCTGACACAAAGCAGTACACATCGGGACACAGCAGGCACAAAGCGGGGACACAGCGGGACACAGCGGGACACAGCAGGGACAGAGCGGGACACAGTGGGACACAACGTGACACAGCGGGAGACAAAGCGGGACACAGCGGGGGACACATCGAGAACACAGCGGGCCAAATCGGGGGACACAGCGAGGACACAGTGGAGGACACAGCGAGGACATATTGGGACACAGAGGGGACACATGGGGACTCAGCGGGGGACACAGAAGTAAACAGCGGGACACAGCGGGATACAGCAGGGGACACAGAGGTGTACACAGAGAAACACAGCGGGGGACACAGAGAGATACAAAGCGGGACACAGCAGGGGACACAGCGGGACACAGCGGGACACAGCGTGGGACACAGGGGGGACACAGCGGGACATAGCAGGGGACACATCGAGGACACATTGGACACAGCTGGTGA
>NW_012295321.1:0-5243 GCF_000151885.1 Dipodomys ordii
TCTCTTTTTGCTTCTGCTTCTCCTTCTGGTTCTCCTTGTTCTTCTCCAGATTCTGCTTCTTCTGCTTCTCCTGCTTCTCCTTCTGCTTTCGGTTCTGCTTTTGCTTCTTCGGCTTCTTCTGCTTCTATTTCTGCTTCTCCTTCTGTTTCTGCTTCTCTTTCTGCTTCTGCTTCTTCTCCTTCTTCTATTTCTTCTGATTCTGCTTCTCCTGCTACTGCTTCTCCTGCTTCTCCTTCTGTTTCTCTTTATGCTTCTCCTTCTGCTTCTCCTTCTTCTGCTTCTACTACTGCTTCTGCTTCTCCTTCTGCATCTTCTTCTGTTTCAATTTCTCCTTCTTCTGCTTTTCATTCTGCTTCTGCTTCTCCTGCTTCTGCTTCTTCTGCTTCCCCTGCTTCTCCTTCTCATTCACCTTCTCTTTCTGCGTCTGCTTATCCTTCTGTTTCTCCTACTCCTAATCCTTCTCTTTCTCCTTCTCCTTCTTCTTCTTCTTCTTCTGCTTCTCCTGCTGTTTCTTCTTCTGCTTCTTCTGCTTTTTCTGTTTCTTCTTCTTCTGCTTCAGCTTCTGCTTCTTCTGCTTCTACTTTTGCTTCTGCTTCTCTGTCTGCTTCTGCTTCTGCTCTTCTCCTTCTTCTGTTTCTTCTGCTTCTGCTTCTCCTGCTTCTTCTTCTTCTGCTTCTCCTACTTCTCCTTCTGCTTCTCCGTCTCATTCTCCTTCTCCTTCAATTTCTCCTTCTTGTGCTTCTCATTCTGCTTCTGCTTCTGCTTCTCCTACTTCTGCTTCTTCTGTTTCTCCTTCTGCTTCTCCTTCTGCTACTCTTTCTGCTTCTGATTCTCCTTCTGCTCCTCCTACTCCTAATCCTTCTCTTTCTCCTTCTTCTTCTTCTGCTTCTCGTTCTGCTTCTGCTTCTTCTCCTTGTTCTGTTTCTTCTGCTTCTGCTTTTCCAGCTTCTGCTGCTTCTGCTTGTCCTTCTGCTTCAGGTTCTCCTTCTGCTTCTTGGGCTTCTTCTGTTTCTTCTGCTTCTGCATCTCCTGCTACTGCTTCTTCTGCTTCTCTTTCTGCTTCTCCTTCTGCTTCTCCTTCTGTTCCTTCTCTTTCTTCTGTTTCTTCTTCTTCTGCTTCTCACGCTTCTGCTTCTTCTGCTTCTCCTACTCCTTCTTCTCCTTCCCTTTCTGCTTCTGCTTCTGCTTCTTCTGATTCTCCAACTTCTCCTTCTTTTCTCCTTCTGTTTCTGCTTCGCTTTCTGATTCTGCATCTCCTTCTGCTTCACCTTCTGCTGCTCTTTCTCCTTCTTCTGTTTCTCCCTCTGCTTCTGCTTCTTATGCTTCTTCTTTATCTTCTGCTTCTGCTTCTCCTGCTTCTGCTTCTTATGCTTCTATTGCTTCTTATTCTGCTTCTGCTTCTTCTGTTTCTTCTGCTTCTCCTTCTGCTTCTCCTTCTGCTTTTGCTTCTCTTTCTGCTTCTGCTTCTCCTTCTGCTTCTCCAGATTCTGCTTCTTCTGCTTCTCCTTCTGCTTCAGCTTCTGCTTCTTCTGCTTCTCCTGCTTCTCTTTCTGCTTTTCCTTTTTTTCTGCTTCTCCTTCTGCTTCTGCTTCTTCTCCTTCTTCTGTTTCTTCTGCTTCTGCTTCTCCTGCTTCTCGTACTGCTTCTCTTTCTGCTTCTACTTCTACTTCTTCTGCTTCTCCTTCTGCTTCTGCTTCTCCTGCTTCAATTTCTCCTTCTGCTTCTCATTCTGCTTCTGCGTCTTCTGTTTCTTCTCCTTCTCTTGCTTCTGCTTCTCCTGCTTCTCCTACTTCTCGTGCTGCTTCTCCTTCTGCGTCTCTTTCTGCTTCAGCTTATCCTTTTGCTTCTCCTACTCCTAATCCTTCTCTTTCGCCTTCTCCTTCTTGTTCTTCTGCTTGTCCTGGTGCTTCTGCTTCTGCTTATTCTACTATTTCTGTTTCTTTTGCTTCTGCTTCAGATTGTGCTTCTTCTGTTTCTCCTTCTTCTTCAGATTCTGCTTCTGCTTCTTCGGCTTCTCCTGTTTCTTCTGCTTCTGCTTCTCCTGCTTCTTCTGGTTCTCCTGCTTCTCTTTCTGCTTCTCCTTCTGCTTCTGCTTCTCCTTCTGCTTCTGTTTCTGCTCTTCTCCTTCTTCTGTTTCTTTTGCTTCTGTTTCTTCTGCTTCTTCTTCTTCTGTTTCTTCTGATTCTACTTATGCTTCTCCTTCTTCTCCTTCTCTTTCTGCTTCTTCTGATTCTCCTGCTTCTCCTTCTTGTTCTCCTTCTGCTTCTGCTTCTACTTCTGCTGCTCCTTCTCCTTCTCCTTCTTCTGCTTCTCCCACTACTTCTGCTTCTGCTTCTTTTGCTTATTCTTTTTCTTCTGCTTCTGCTTCTCCCCTTTCTGCTTCTTCTGCTTCTACTGCTTCTCCTTATACTTCTCCTTATGCTTCTCCTTATGCTTCTTCTTCTTCTTCTTCGTCTTCTTCTCTTTCTTCTGCTTCTGCTTTTCCTGCTTCTTCTGCTTTTCCTGCTTCTCTTTCTGCTTCTCATTCTGCTTCTGCTTCTCTTTCTGCTTCTCCTATTGCTTCTGCGGCTCTTCCTTCTCCTTCTCCTTCTTCTACTTCTCCTTCTGCTTCTTCTGCTTCTCCTGCTTCTCCTTCTGCATCTTCTTCTGCTTCTGCTTCTCTTTCTGCTGTTTCTTCTGCTTCTGTTTCTCCTTCTGCTTCTCCTTCTGCTTCTTCTGCTTCTCCTTCTGATTCTCCTTCAGCTTCTCCTTCTGTTTCTCCTTCTCCTTCTCGTAATTCTGCTTTTCCTTCTGCTTCTGCTGCAACTGCTACTGCTTCTTCTGTTTCTTCTGCTTCTCCTTCTGCTTTTTATTCTCTTTCTGCTTCTGCTTCTGCTTCTACTTCAGATTCTCATTCTGCTTCTCCAGATTCGGCTTCTTCTGCTTCTCCTGCTTCTCCTTCTGCTTCAGGTTCTGCTTCAGCTTCTTCGGATTCTTATGCTTCTGCTTCTCCTGCTTCTGTTTCTTCTGCTTCCCCTCTTTCCCTTTCTGCTTCTCCTTCTGTTTCTGCTTCTCTTTCTGCTTCTGCTTCTGCTTCTTGTCCTTCTCCTGTTTCTTCTCCTTCTGCTTCTCCTGCTTCTGCTTCTTCTGCTTTTCCTGCTTCTCTTTCTGCTTCTCCTTCTGCTTCTGCTCCTTCTCCTTCTTCTGTTTCTTCTTCTTCTGCTTCTCCCGCTTGTGCTTCTCCTGCTTCTCCTGCTTCTCGTTCTGCTTCTCTTCGTAGGCTTCTCTTTCTATTTCTGCTTCTGCTTCTTCTGATTCTGATTCTTCTCCTTCTTCTTCTCCTTCTGCTTCTGCTTCTTCTGCATCTCCTGCTTCTCCTTCTGCATCTCCTTCTGCTTGTGCATTTCCTTCTTCTTCTTCTTCGGCTTCGGCTTCTCCTCCACCTTCTTCTCCGTCTGCTTCTGTTCTCTGCTTTTCCTGCGTCTCCTTCTGCTTCTCCTTCTGTTTCTCCTTCTCGTTCTTCTGCTATTCCTTCTGCTTCTCTTTCTGGTTCTGCATCTTCAGCTTCTTCTGCTACTGATTCTGCTTCTTCTGTTTCTTCTGCTTCTCCTTCTGCTTCTCCTTCTGCTTTTGCTTCTCTTTCTGCTTCTGCTTGTCCTTCTGGTTCTCCTTCTTCTTCTCCAGATTCTGCTTCTTCTGCTTCTCCTGCTTCTCCTTCTGCTTTAGGTTCTGCTTTTGCTTCTTCGGCTTCTTCTGCTTCTATTTTTGCTTCTCCTTCTGTTTCTGCTTCTCTTTCTGCTTCTGCTTCTTCTCCTTCTTCTATTTCTTCTGATTCTGCTTCTCCTGCTTCTGCTTCTCCTGCTTCTCCTTCTGTTTCTCTTTATGCTTCTCCTTCTGCTTCTCCTTCTTCTGCTTCTACTACTGCTTCTGCTTCTCCTTCTGCATCTTCTTCTGTTTCAATTTCTCCTTCTTCTGCTTTTCATTCTGCTTCTGCTTCTCCTGTTTCTGCTTCTTCTGCTTCTCCTGCTTCTCCTTCTCATTCTCCTTCTCTTTCTGCTTCTGCTTATCCTTCTGTTTCTCCTACTCCTAATCCTTCTCTTTCTCCTTGTTCTTCTTCTGCTTCTCGTTCTTCTTCTGCTTCTTCTGCTTGTTCTGTTTCGTCTGCTTCTACTTTTCCAGCTTCTGCTGCTTCTGCTTCTCCTTCTGCTTCAGGTTCTCCTTTTGCTTCTTGGGCTTCTTCTGTTTCTTCTGCTTCTGCTTCTCCTGTTACTGCTTCTTCAGCTTCTTCTGCTTCTCTTTTGCTTCTCCTTCTGCTTCTGCTTCTCCTTCTGCTCCTTCTCTTTCTTCTGTTTCTTCTTCTTCTTCTTCTGTTCCTCCCGCTTCTGCTTCTTCTGCTTCTCCTGCTTGTCCTTCTCCTTCTGCTTCTCCTTCTCCTTCTTCTCCTTCTCTTTCTGCTTCTGCTTCTGCTTCTTCTGATTCTCCAACTTCTCCTTCTTCTTCTCCTTCTGTTTCTGCTTCTCTTTCTGCTTCTGCATCTCCTTCTGCTTCACATTCTGCTGACTTTCTCCTTCTTCTGTTTCTCCCTCTGCTTCTGCTTCTTATGCTTCTTCTTTATCTTCTGCTTCTGCTTCTCCTGCTTCTGCTTCTTGTGCTTCTACTGCTTCTTCTTCTACTTCTGCTTCTTCTGCTTCTACTTCTCTTTCTGCTTCTGCTTCTCCTGCTTGTTTTTCTGCTTCTTCTGCTGCTTCTCCTTCTGCTGCTTCTTCTACTTCTCCTACTGCTTCTCTTTTTGCTTCTCCTTCTGCTTCTTCTGTTTCTCCTGCCTGAATTTCTGGTTCTACTTCTTCTGCTGCTTCTCCTTCTGCTTCTGCTTCTACTCTGCTTCTGATTCTGCTTCTTCTGCTTCTGCTCTTTCGGCTTCTCCTGCTTCTGCTTATTGTGCTTCTCCTGCTTCTCTTTCTGCTTCTCATTCCGCTTCTGCTTCTCCTTCTGCTTCTGCTTCTCCTCCTTCTCCTTCTCCTACTTCTGCTTCTCCTTCATCTTCTGCTTCTTCTGCTTCTCCTGCTTCTCCTTCTGCATCTCCTTCTGCTTGTGCTTCTCCTTATGCTTCTTCTTCTGCCTCTGCTTCTCCTTCTCCTTCTTTTGCTTCTCCTTTTGCTTCTGCTTCTTCTGCTTTTCCTGCTTCTCGTTCTGCTTCTGCTTCTTCTGCTTCTCCTTCTGCATCTTCTTCTGCTTCTGCTTCTCCTTCTTCTGCTTCTCCTTCT
>NW_012295322.1:0-1813 GCF_000151885.1 Dipodomys ordii
GTTGTAGCAGAAGCAGAAGGAAAAGCAGAACAAGAAGGAGAAGGAGAAACAGAAGGAGAAACAGAAGGAGAATCAGAAAGATACGCAGGTAAAGCAGACGAAGAAGAAGCAAAAGGAGAATCAGAAGGAGAAGCAGAAGAAGCAGAAGCAGGAGGAGAAGCAGGAAAAGAAGAAGAAGCAGAAGCAGGAGGAGAAGCAGGAAAAGCAGAAGAAGCAGAAGCAAAAGGAGAAGCAAAAGAAGGAGAAGGAGATGCAGAATCAGAAGCATAAGGACAAGCACAAGCAGAAGGAGATGCAGAAGTAGAAGCAGGAGAAGCAGAAGAAGCAGAAGCTGAAGGAGAAGCAGAAGTAGGAGAAGGAGAAGGAGGAGAAACAGAAGGAGAAGCAGAAGCAGAATGAGAAGCAGAAAGAGAAGCAGGAGAAGGACAAGAAGCAGAAGCAGGAGAAGCCGAAAGAGAAGAAGCAGAAGAAGCAGAAACATTAGCAGAAGGAGAAGCAGAAGCAGAAGGAGAAGCAGCAGAAGAAGTAGAACCAGAAATTCAGGCAGGAGAAACAGAAGAAGCAGAAGCAGAAGCAGAAGGAGAAGCAAAAAGAGAAGCACAAGGAATAGTAAAAGAAGCAGCAGAAGGAGAAGCAGCAAAAGAAGCAGAAAAACAAGCAGGAGAAGCATAAGCAGAAAGAGAAGTAGAAGCAGAAGAAGCAGAACCAGAAGAAGAAGCAGTAGAAGCATAAGAAGCAGAAGCAGGAGAAGCATAAGCAGAAGAAAAAGAAGAAGCATAAGAAGCAGAAATAGAAGCAGAGGGAGAAACAGAAGAAGGAGAAGGAGCAGCAGAAGGTGAAGCAGAAGGAGATGCAGAAGCAGAAAGAGAAACAGAAACAGAAGAAGAAGTTGGAGAATCAGAAGAAGCAGAAAGAGAAGCAAAAGAGGGAGAAGGAGAAGCAGAAGCAGAAGGACAATCAGGAGAAGCAGAAGAAGCAGAAGCGGGAGAAGCAGAAGAAGAAGAAGAAACAGAAGAAGGAGAAGGAGCAGAAGGAGAAGCAGAAGCAGAAGGAGAAGCAGAAATAGAAACAGAAGCAGAAGAAGCAGTTGCAGGAGAAGCAGAAGCAGAAGAAACAGAAGAAGCTGAAGAAGCAGAAGGAGAACCTGAAGCAGAAGGAGAAGCAGAAGCATCAGAGGCTGGAAAAGCAGAAGCAGAAGATACACAACAAGCAGAAGAAGTAGAAGCAGAACGAGAAGCAGAAGAATAAGAAGGGAAAGAGAAGGATTAGGAGTAGGAGGAGCAGAAGCAGAATTAGAAGCAGAAAGAGAAGCAGAAGGAGAAGCAGAAGGAGAAACAGAAGAAGCAGAAGCAGGAGAAGCAGAAGCAGAAGCAGAATGAGAAGCACAAGAAGGAGAAATTGAAGGAGAAGGAGAATGAGACGGAGAAGCAGAAGGAGATGTAGGAGAAGCAGAAGATGGAGAAGCAGGAGAAGCAGAAGCAGAAGAACAAGAAGAAGGAGATGAGCAGAAGCAGAAGCTGAAACAGAAGCAGAAGGAGAAGCAGATGAGCAGATGCTGAAGCAGATGATACTGAAAAGCAGAAAAGAAGAAGGAGCTGAAGGAGAAGCAGAAGGAGAAGAAGAAGGAGAAGAAGTAGAAGCTGTAGCAGGAGTAGCAGAAGCTCAAGAAACAGAAGAAGATGAAGAAGCCGAAGTAGGACCTGAAGCAGAAGATACAGATCAAGCAGATGAAGCAGTAGCTGAAGCAGAACGAGAAGCAGAAGAAGACGAAGGTGAAGGAGAAAGAGAAGGATTAGGAGTAGGAAGAGCAGAA
>NW_012295323.1:0-3588 GCF_000151885.1 Dipodomys ordii
TCACTGTATTCCCCGCTGTGTCCCGTTGTGTCCCCCGCTGTGTCCCGCTGTGTCCTCGCTGTGTCGTGCTCTGTCTCCCCCTTGTCCCTGCTGTGTCCCGCGCTGTCCCGTGGTGTCCCGCTTTGTCCCCCGCTGTATCCGCCGCTGAGTCCCCGCTGTGTCCCCGCTGTGTCCCGCTCTGTCCTCCCTGTGTCCCCCGCTGTGTCCCGCTGTGTCCCCTGCTGTGTCCTGCTGTGTCTACTGCTGTGTTCCTGCTGTGTCCAGCTGTGTCCCGCTGTGTCCCCCTGTTTCCTCACTGTGTCCCACGCTGTGTTCCGCTGAGTACTTGCTGTGTCCCCCGATGTGTCCCGTTGTGTCCCCAGCCGTGTACCCCGCTGTGGCCCACTCTGACCCCGCTGTATCGACGCTGTGTCCCGCTGGGTCCCGCTGTGTCTTCGCTGTGTCCACCGCTGTGTCCCGCTGTGTCCCCGCTGTGTCCCGCTTTTTCCCCCGCTGTGTCCCGCTGTGTCCTCGCTGTGCCCCCCGCTGTGTCCCGCTGTGTCCCCCGCTGTGTCCTGATGTGTCCCGCTTTGTCCCGCTGTGTCCCTGATGTGACCCTCAGTGTCCCGGTGTGTCCCCGCTGTGGCCCCGCTGTGTCTGGCTGTGTATACCCCGCTTTGTCCAGCTTTGTCCCCGCTGGGTCCCGCTGCGTCCTCGCTGTGGTCCCTGTTGTGTCCCGCTCTGTCCCCCGCTGTGTCCCCCGCTGTGTCCTGCTGTGTCCCATGCTGTGTCCCGTTTTGTCCCGCTGTGTCCCTCGCTGTGTCCCTGCTGTGTCCCCGCTGTGTCCCGCTGTGTCCCGCTGTGTCCTGTTGTGTCCCACTGTGACCCTGCTGAGTCCCCCTATGTCCCGCTGTGTCCCGCTGTGTCGTTGCTCTGTCCCCCGCTGTGTCCCCCGCTGTGTCCCGCTGTGTCCCGCTTTGTCCTGCTGTATCCCGCTGTGTCCCCGCTGTGCGCCCGCTCTGTCCCGCTGAGTACCCCGCTGCGTCCAACTGTGTCCCCGCTGTGTCCCGCTGTGTCCCCTCTTTCTCCCCTGCTGTTCCCCGCTGTGTCCCCCGCTGTGTCCTGCTGTGTCCCGCTGTGTCCCTGGGTGTGTTCTCCTGTGTCCATGCAGTGTCCCCGCTGTGTCTCGCTGTGTCACACTGTGTCCCGTGGTGTCCGGCTTTGTTACCCGCTGTGTCTCCCGCTGAGTCCGGCTGTTTCCCCGCTGTGTCCCAATGTGTCCTCGCTGTGTCCCCCGCTGTGTCCCGCAGTGTCTCCCCTGTGTCCCCCGCTGTGTCCCGCTGTGTCCCCTGCTGTGTACCCTGCTGTGTCCCGCTGTGTCCCCCGCTGTGTCCCGCTGTGTCCCGCGGTGTACCCGCTGTGTCCCGTTGTGTCCCCAGCTGTGTACCCCGCTGTGTCCCGCTGTGTCCCCGCCATTATCGACGCTGTGTCCCGCTGTGTCCCGCTGTGTCCTCGCTGTGTCCCCCGATGTGTCCCGCTGTGTCCTCGCTGTGTCCCCCGCTGTGTCCCTTTGTGTCCCCAGCTGTGTAGCCCGCTGTGTTCTGCTGTGTCCTCGCTGTATCGACGCTGTGTCCTGCTGGGTCCCGCTGGGTCCTCGCTGTGTTCCCCGTTGTGTCCCGCTGTGTCCCCTGCTATGTCCCCGCTGTGTCCCTGCTCTGTCCCTGCTGTGTCGCCGCTGTGTCCCGCTGTGTCCTGCTGTGTCCTCGCTGTGTCCCACGCTGTGTTCCGCTGTGTCCCCCGCTGTGTCCCGGTGTGTCCCGCTGTGTCCCCACTGTGTCCCGCTGTGTCCCCCGCTGTGTCCCGCTGTGTCCCGCTGTGTCTCTGCTGTGACCCTCTCTGTCCCCGCTGTATTGACGCTGTGTCCCGGTGTGTCCCGCTGTGTCCGCGCTGTGTTTCCGGCTGTGTCCCGCTGTGTACCCCTCTGTGTCCCCCGCTGTGTCCCGCTGTGTCGCCTCTCTGTCCCCTACTGTCCCCCGATGTGTCCCCTGCTGTGTCTTGCTCTGTCGCCCGTTTTGTCCCGCTGTGCCCCTGCAGTGTCCACGCTGTGTCCCACTGTGTCACACTGTGTCCCGTGTTGTCCCGCTTTGTCCCCCGCTGTGACCTCGCAGTGTTTCCCGCTGTGTCCCGCTGTGTCCTCGCTGTGTTCCCCGCTGTGTCCTGCTGTGTCCCCCGTTGTGTCCACCGCTGTGTTCTCGCTTTGCCCCCGGTTTGTCCCGCTGTGTCCTCGTTGGGTCCCCTGCTGTGTAACGCTGTGTCCCCCGCTGTTTCCCGCTGTGTCCGAATGTGTCCCGCTCTGTCCCCGCTGTGTCCCTCTGTGTCCCCGCTGTGTGCCCGCTGTGTCCCGCTGTGTACCCCGCTGTGTCCAGCGGTGTCCTTTTGTGTCACGCTGTTTCCCCGCTGTGTCCCTGCTGTGTCCCTCTGTGCACCTCGCTGTGTCCAGCTTTGTTTCCACTGTGTCTCGCTGTGTCCCACGCTCTGTCCCACACTGTGTCCCGCAGTGTCCCCCGCTGTGTCCCGCTGTGTCCCCCGCTGTGTCCCACTGTGTCCCCCGCTGAGTCCCCGCTGTGTCACCGCTGTGTCCCGCTGTTTCCTCGCTGTGTCCCCTGCTGTTTCCCTCTCTGTCCCACGCTGTGTCTCACGCTTTGTCCCCGCTGTGTCCCACTGTGTCCCGCTGTGTCCGGCTGTGCCCCCACTGTGTCCCGTTGTGTCCACAGTGTGTACCACGCTGTGTAACGCTGTGTCCTCGCTGTGTTCCCCACTGTGTACTGCTGTGTCCCCCGCTGTGTCCCCCGCTGTCTCCAGCTCTGTCCTCCGCTGTGTCTCACGCTTTGTCCCCGCTGTGTTCCACTGTGTCCCGCTGAGTCCAGCTGTGCCCCCACTGTGTCCCGTTGTGTCCACAGCTGTGTACTACGCTGTGTAACGCTGTGTGCCCGCTGTATCGACGCTGTGTCCCGCTGTGTCCCCCGCTGTGTCCTTGCTGTGTTCCTCGCTGTGTCCCGCTGTGTCCCCCGCTGTGTTCCCCGCTGTGTCCCCCTGTGTCCCCCGCTGTGTCCTGCTGTGTCCTCGCTGGGTCTCCCGCTGGGTCCCGCTGTGTCCCCCGCTGTGTCCCGCTTTGTCCCGCTGTGTCCTCGCTGTGTCCTCCGCTGTGTCCCGTTGTGTCCCTAGCTGTTTACCCCGTTGTGTCCCGCTCTATCGACTCTGTGTCCCACTGGTTCCCGCTGTTTCCTTCCTGTGTTTCCCGCTGTGTCTCGCTGTGTCCCCGCTGTATCGACGCTGTGTCCCCGCTGTGTCCCGCTGTGTCCCCCTCTGTGTCCCGCTGTGTCCCCCCCTGAGTACCCGCTGTGTCACCGCTGTGTCCCGCTGTTTCCTCGCTGTGTCCCCTGCTGTCTCCCTTCTGTCCCCCGCTGTGTCTCACGCTTTGTCCCTGCTGTGTCCCTCTGTGTACCCCGCTGTGTCCAGCTTTGTCCCCGCTGTGTCTCGCTGTGTCCCACGCTCTGTCCCACACTGTGTCCCGCAGTGTCCCCCGCTGTGTCCCGCTGTGTCCCTCGC
>NW_012295324.1:0-1655 GCF_000151885.1 Dipodomys ordii
CTCGCTGTGTTCCCCACTGTGTCCTGCTGTGTCGCCCGCTGTGTCCCCCGTTGTCTCCAGCTCTGTCCTCCGCTGTGTCTCACGCTTTGTCCCCGCTGTGTCCCACTGTGTCCCGCTGTGTCCAGCTGTGCCCCCACTGTGTCCCGTTGTGTCCACAGCTGTGTACCACGCTGTGTAACGCTGTGTGCCCACTGTATCGACGCTGTGTCCCGCTGTGTCCCCCGCTTTATCTTGCTGTGTCCCGCAGTGTCCCCGCTGTGTCCCGCTGTGTAACACTGTGTCCCGTGGTGTCCCACTTTGTCCCACGCTGTGTCCCCAGCTGCGTCCCCTCTGTGTCGCCGCTGTGTCCCTCTCTGTCCTCGCTGTGTCCCCCACTGTGTCCCGCTTTGTCTCCCGCTGTGTTCCGCTGTGTCCAGCTGTGTCCTCGCTGTGTCCCCCACTGTGTCCCGTTGTGTCCACAGCTGTGTAGCACGCTGTGTAACGCTGTGTGCCCGCTGTATCGATGCTGTGTCCTGCTGGGTCCCGCTGGGTCCTCGCTGTGTTCCTCGCTGTGTCCCGCTGTGTCCCCCGCTGTGTCCCCCGCTGTGTCCTCGCTGTGTCCCCCGCTGTGTCCCGCTGTGTCCTCGCTGTGTCCCCCGCTGTGTCCCGCTGTGTCCTCGCTGTGTCCTGCTGTGTCCCGCTCTGTCCCTGCTGTGTCCCGCTGTGTCCCGCTCTGTCCCTGCTGTGTCCCGCTGTGTCCCCCTGTGTCCCCCGCTGTGTCCCGCTATGTTCCTGCAGTGTCCCAGCTGTGTTCTGCTGTGTTCCACTGTGTCCCGTGGTGTCCCAGTTTGTCCTTCACTGTGTCCCCAGGTGAGTACCCGCTGTGTCCCGCTGTGTCCCCCACTGGGTCCCGCTGTGTCCCCGCAGGGTCACCGCTGTTTCCCGCTGTGACCCGCTGTGTTCCGTGGTGTCCCGCTTTGTCCCGCGCTGTGTCCCCCGCTGAATCCCCGCTGTGTCCCCTGCTTTGTGACGCTGTGTCCCCGCAGTGTCCCCGCTGTGTCCCGCTGTGTCACACTGTCCCGTGGTGTCCTGCTTTGTCCCCCGCTGTGTCCCCCACTGAGTCCCCTCTGTGTCACAACTGTGTCCCGCTGTGTCCTCGCTGTGTCCCCCGCTGTATCCCACTTTGTCCCCCGCTGTATCCCGCACCCCACTGTACCACTGTGTCCTCGCTGTGTCCCCCACTGTGTCCAGCTGTGTCCTCCGTGTATCCCAAGCTGTGTCCTGCTGTGTCCCTCTGTGTCCCCGCTGTGTCCCGCTATGTTCACGCAGTGTCCTCGCTGTGTCCCGCTGTGTCCCGCTTGTCCTCGCTGTGTCCCCCGCTGTGTCCCTTTGCGTCCCCAGCTGTGTACCCTGCTGTGTCCTGCTGGGTCCCCACTGTATCGACGCTGTGTCCTGCTGGGTCCCGCTGTGTCCTCGCTGTGTTCCCGGGTTGTGTCCCGCTGTGTCCCCCGCTGTGTCCCCGCTGTGTCCCGCTGTGTCCCCTCTCTGTCCCCTGCTGTCCCCCTCTGTGTCCCCCGCTGTGTCTCACTGTGTTGACCCGCTATGTCCCGCTGTGCCCCCGCAGTGTCCCCACTGTGTCCCACTGTGTCACACTGTATCCCGTGTTGTACCGCTTT
>NW_012295325.1:0-3271 GCF_000151885.1 Dipodomys ordii
AGAGAAGCAGGTAAAGCAGAAGAAGCAGAAGCAGAAGGAGATTCAGAAGGAGAAGCAGAAGAAGGAGAAGGAGAAGCAGAAGCAGAAGAAGATGCAGAAGGAGAAGCAGGAGAAGCAGAAGAAGCAGAAGCAGAAGGAGAAGCAGGAGAAGCAGAAGAAGCAGAGGCAAAAGAAGAAACAGAAGAAGGAGAAGGAGCTGAAGCAGAAGGAGAAGCAGAAACAGAAGGAAAAGCAGAAAGAGAAGCAGGAGAAGCAGAAGATGCAGGAGCAGGAGAAGCAGAAGGAGAAGCAGAAGCAGAAAGAGAAGCAAAAGCAGAAGGAGAAGCAGAGGCAGTAGCAGAAGAAGCAGAAGATGCAGAAGGAGAAGCAGAAGAAAAAGCAGAAGAACGAGAAGGAGAAGGAGAAACAGAAGAAGAAGCAGAAAGAGAAGCAGAAGTAGGAGCAGGAGAAGGAAAAGCAGCAGGAGAAGCAGAAAGAGCAGCAGAAGGAGAAGCAGTTGATTCAGAAACAGGAGAACAGAAGCAGAAGAAAGAGGAGAAGGACAGAAGCAGAAGCAGAAGGAGAAGCAGAAGCAGTAGGAGAAGCAGAAAGAGAAGGAGGGGAAGCAGAAGAAGCAGAAACAGGAGAAGCATAAGCAGAAGAAACAGGAGAAGCCGAAGAAGCAGAAGCAGAATCTGAAGCAGAAGGAGAAACAGAAGAAGCACAATCTGAAGCAGAAGAAACAGAAATAGTAGAATAAGCAGAAGCAGAAGCAGCAGGAGAAGCAGAAGAAGAAGACGGAGAAGGCGAGAGAGAAGGATTAGGAGTAGGAGAAGGAAAAGGATAAGCATAAGCAGAAAGAGACGCAGAAGGAGAAGCAGCACGAAAAGTAGGAGAAGCAGGAGAAGCAGAAGCAGGAGAAGCAGAAGAAACAGAAGACGCAGAAGCAGAATGAGAAGCAGAAGGAGAAATTGAAGCAGAAGGAGAAGCAGAAGAATAAGTAGAAGCAGAAGTAGGAGAAGGAGAAGCAGAAAGAGAATCAGAAAGAGAAGCAGAACGAGAAGCAGGAGAAGCAGAAGCAGGAGAAGCAGAAACAGAAGAAACAGAAGAAGGAGAAGAAGCAGAAGCAGAAGGAGAAGCAGAAACAGAAGGAAAAGCAGAAAGAGAAGCAGGAGAAGCAGAAGAAGCAGCAGCAGGAGAAGCAGAAGCAGAAGAAGCCGAAGAAGCAGAAGCAGAACCTGAAGCAGAAGGAGAAGCAGGAGAAGCAGAAGAAGCAGAACCTGGAGAAGCAGAAGGCGAAGCAGAAGCAGAAAGAGAAGCAAAAGCAGAAGGAGACGCAGAAGAAACAGAAGAAGCGGAGGCAGTAGCAGAAGAAGCAGAAGATGCAGAAGCAGAAGGAGAAGCAGAAGGAAAAGCAGAAGAACGAGAAGGAGAAGTAGAAGGAGAAACAGAAGAAGAAGCAGAAAGAGAAGCAGAAGAAGGAGCAGGAGAAGGAAAAGCAGCAGGAGAAGCAGAAAGAGCAGCAGAAGGACAAGCAGGAGATGTAGAAACAGGAGAAGCAGAAGCAGAAGAAAAAGGAGAAGGACAAGAAGCAGAAGCAGAAGGAGAAGCAGATACAGAAGCAGAAGAAGAAAGAGAAGGAGGGGAAGCAGAAGAAGCAGAAGCAGGAGAAGCAGAAGCATAAGAACCCGAAGAAGCAGAAGCAGAACCAGAAGCAGAAGGAGAAGCAGGAGAAGCAGAAGAAGCACAATCTGGACAAGCAGAATGAGAAGCAGAAGGAGAAGCAGAAGCGGAAAGAGAATCAAAAGCAGAAGGAGAAGCAGAAGAAACAGAAGAAGCAGAAGCAGTAGCAGCAGAAGTAGAAGGAGAAGCAGAAGGAAAAGCAGAAAAACGAGAAGGAGAAGGAAAAACAGAAGCAGAATCAGAAGGAGAATCAGAAGGAGAAGCAGAAGCAGAAGAAGAAATAGAAGTAGGAGAAGGAGAAGGAAGAGCAGCAGAAGCAATAGAAGCAGAAGCAGCAGAAGATGCAGAAGGAGAAGCTGGAGAAGCAGAAGAAGCAGAGGCAGAAGGAGAAGCAGAAGTAGGAGAAGAAGAAGGAGGAGGAAGGGCAGCAGAAGCAATAGGAGAAGCATTAGGAGAAGCAGAAGCAGAATGAGAAGCAGAAAGAAAAGCAGTAGAAGCAGAAGAAGCAGGAAAATCATAAGAGAAGGAGAAGAAGAAGAAGAAGAAGAAGAAGAAGAAGAAGAAGAAGAAGAAGAAGAAGAAGAAGAAGAAGAAGAAGAAGAAGAAGAAGACGAAGAAGAAGAAGAAGCATCAGGATAAGGAGAAGCATAAGGAGAAGCATAAGGAGAAGCATAAGGAGAAGCAGTAGAAGCAGAAGAAGCAGAAGCAGGAGAAGCAGAAGCAGAAGAAAAAGAATAAGCAAAAGAAGCAGAAGCAGAAGCAGTGGGAGAAGCAGAAGAAGGAAAAGGAGAAGGAGAAGCAGAAAGAGAATCAGAAACAGAAGGAGAACAAGAAGGAGAAGCAAGAGAAGCAGAAGAAGCAGAAGTAGATGCAGAAAGAGGAGAAGAGACAGAAGAAACAGAAAAAGAAGAAGCAGAAGAAACAGAAGCATAAGAAACAGAAGAAGGAGAAGAGCAGAAGCAGAAGCAGAAGGAGAAGCAGTAGCAGAAGGAGAAGCAAAAGAGAAGCAGGAGAAGCAGAAGAAGCAGGAGAAGCAGAAGCAGAAGAAACAGGAGAAGCCGAATAAGCAGAAGCAGAATCTGAAGCAGGAGAAACAGGAGAAGCACAATCTGAAGCAGAAGCAGAACAAACAGAAATAGTAGAATAAGCAGAAGCAGAAGCAGCAGGAGAAGCAGAAGAAGAAGACGTCGAAGGCGAAAGAGAAGGATTAGGAGTAGGAGAAGAAAAAGGATAAGCAAAAGCAGAAAGAGACGCAGAAGGAGAAGCAGCAAGAGAAGTAGGAGAAGCTGGAGAAGCAGAAGCAGAAGAAACAGAAGACGCAGAAGCAGATTGAGAAGCAGAAGGAGAAATTGAAGCGGAAGCAGAATCAGAAGGAGAAGAAGAAGCAGAAGGAGAAGCAGAAGAAGGAGAAAGAGCAGCAGAAAGAGAAGCAGAAAGGGAAGCAGAACGAGAAGCAGGAGAAGCAGAAGCAGGAGAAGCAGAAGCAGAAGAAACAGAAGAAGGAGAAGAAGCAGAAGCAGAAGGAGAAGCAGACACAGAAGGAAAACAGAAAGAGAAGCAGGAGAATCAGAAGAAGCAGGAAACCAGAAACAAAAGAAAGAGAAGAAGA
>NW_012295326.1:0-5242 GCF_000151885.1 Dipodomys ordii
GTCCCACATTGTGTCCCCCGCAGCGTCCCCTCTGTGTCGCCGCTGTGTCCCTCTTTGTCCTCTGCTGTCCCCCGCTGTGTCCTGCTGTATACTGCTGTGTCCCCCGCTGAGTCCCGCTGTGTCCCCGCTGTGTCCCGCTGTGTTCCGCATGTGTCCCCCGCTGTGTCCCACCGTGTCTCACTGTGTCCCCCACTGTTTCCCCCGCTGTGTCCGGCTGTGTCCCCCGCTGTGTGCCGCTGTGTCCCGCTATGTCCCCCGCTTTGTCCTGCTGTGTCCCCGCAGTGTCCCCGCTGTGTCCCGTGGTGTCCCACTTTCTCCCCCGCTGTTTCCCCCGCTGTGTCCTCCGCTGAGTCCCCTCTGTATCGACGCTGTGTCCCGCTGTGTCCTGCTGTGTCCTCGCTGTGTTCCCCGCTGTGTCCCGCTGTGTCCCCTGCTGTGTCCCCCGCTGTGTCTTCGCTGTGTCCCCCGCTGTGTCCCGGGTGTCCTCGCTGGGGCCCCCGCTGTGTCCCTCTGTGTTCCCCACTGTGTCCCGCTGTGTCCGACTGTGTCCCGCTCTGTCCCCGCTGTGTCCCGCTGTGTCCCGCTGTGTCCCCGCTGTGTGCCCGCTGTGTCCCGCTGTGTACCCCGCTGTGTCCAGCTGTGTCACCGAGGTGTCCCATTGTGGCCCTACTCTGTCTCCGCTCTGTCCCCCGCTTTGTTCCGTTGTGTTCCGTTGTGTCCCCCCGCATTGTCCTACTGTGTCCCCACAGTGTCCTGCTGTGTCCCGCTGTGTCTCACTGTGTCCCGTGGTGTCCCTCTTTGTCCCCCGCTGAGTCCCCCACTGAGTCCCCTCTGTGTGACCGCTGTGTCCTGCTGTGTGCTCGCTGTGTCCCCCCGCTGTCTCCCGCTTTGTCCCCTGCTGAGTTCCGCTGTGTCCCGCTGAGTCCTCGCTGTGTCCCCCGCTGTGTCCTGTTGTGTCCCCAGCTGTGTACCTCGCTGTGTCCCGCTGTGTCCCAGCTGTATCGAGGCTGGGTCCCGCTGGGTCCCGCTGTGTCCTCCCTGTGTCCGCCGCTGTGTCCCGCTCTGTCCGCCATTGTGTCCCGCTGTGTCTACTGCTTTGTCCCCACTGTGTCCCGCTGTGTCCCTCTGTGTCCTCGCTGTGTCCCACGCTGTGTTCCACTGTGGCCTCGCTTTTTACCCCGCTGTGTCCCGCTGTGTACCCCTCTGTGTCCCCCGCTGTGTCTCGCTGTGTCCCTCGCTGTGTCCATGCTCTTTCCCCTCTGTGTCCCGCTGTGTCCCGCTGTGTACTGCTGTGTCCCCCGCTGAGTCCCGCTGTGTCCCAATGTGTCCTCGCTCTGTCCCCCGCTGTGTACCTCTGTGTCCTTCCTGTGTCCCACGCTGTGTCCCGCTGTGTCCCCGCTGTGTCCCCTGCTATGTCCCGCTATGTCCCCCGCTGTGTCCCGCTCTGTCCTCGCTGTGTCCCCCACTGTGTGCAGCTGTGTCCTCGCTGTTTCCCCGCTGTGTCCCTGCTGTGTCCCTCTGTGTACCACGCTGTGTCCAGCTTTGTACCCGCTGTGTCTCACTGTGTCCCACGCTCTGTCCCACACTGTGTCCCGCAGTGTCCCCCGCTGTGTCCCACTGGGTCCCCCGCTGTGTCCCGCTGTGTCCCCCGCTGAGTTCCCGTTGTGTCACCGCTGTGTCCCGCTGTGTCCTCGCTGTGTCCCTTGCTTTCTCCCTCTCTGTCTCCCGCTGTGTCTCACGCTTTGTCCCTGCTGTGTCCCACTGTGTCCCGCTGTGTCCGGCTGTGCCCCAACTGTGTCCCGTTGTGTCCAAAGCTGTGTACCACGCTGTGTAACGCTGTGTCCCCGCTGTATCGACGGTGTGTCCCGCTGTGTCCTCGCTGTGTTCCCCACTGTGTCCCGCTGTGTCCCCCACTGTGTCCCCCGCTGTGTCCTCGCTGTGTCCCCTGCTGTGTCCCGCTGTGTCCTCAGTGGGTCCCCAACTGTGTCCCGCTGTGTCCCCTGCTGTGTCCCGCAGTGTCCGGCTGTTTCCCGCTCTGTCCCCGATGTGTCCCGCTGTGTCCCGCTGTGTCCCCGCTGTGTGCCTGCTGTGTCCCGCTGTGTCTGCCGCTTTGTCCCGCTGTGTCCCACTGTGTCCCCGCTGTGTCCCGTTGTGTCCCGCTGTGTCCTCGCTGTGTGCCCGCTGTGTCCCTCTGTGTACCCCGCTGTGTCCCGCTGTGTCCCGCTGTGTCACACTGTGTTCCGTGTTGTTCCGCTTTGTCCCCCGCTGTGACCACGCTTTGATTCCCGATGTGTCCCGCTGTGTACCACTCTGTGACCCCGCTGTGTCCCGCTCTGTACCCGCTGTGTCCCGCTATGTTCCCGCAGTGTCCCCGCTGTGTCCCGCTGTGTCCTCGCTGTGTTCACCGCTGTGTCCCGTTGTGTCCTCAGCTGTGTACCCCGCTGTGTCCCTCTGTGTCCCCTCTGTATCGACGCTGTGTCCTGCTGGGTCCCGCTGTGTCCTCGATGTGTTCCTCGTTGTGTCCCGCTGTGTCCCCCGCTGTGTCCCTCGCTGTGTACTTGCTGTGTCCCTGCTGTGTCCCTGCTCTGTCCCGCTGTGTCCCGCTTTGTCCTCGCTGTGTCCCAAGCTGTGTACCACTGTGTCCCCCGCTGTGTCCCGCTGTGTCCTGCTGTGTCCCCGCTTTGTCCCACTGTGTCCCCCGCTGTGTCCCGCTGTGTACAGCTGTGTCCCGCAGTGTCCCGATGTGTTCCACTGTGTCCGCGCTGTGTTCCCAGATGTGTCCCGCTGTGTACCCCTCTCTGTCCCCCGCGGTGTCCCGCTGTGTCCCCCGCTGTGACCCCCTGTGTCCCGCTTTGTCCCCCGCTGTGTCCCCACTGTGTGCCCCCTGTGTCCCGCTGTGTACCCCGCTGTGTCCAGCTGTGTTCCCGCTGTGTCCCGCTGTGTCCCCTCTCTGTCCCCTGCTGTCCCCCTTTGTGTCTCCCGCTGTGTCCCCTCTCTGTCCCCTGCTGTCCCCCGCTGTGTCTCCCGCTGTCCCCCGCTGTGTCCCGCTGTGTCGCCCGCTTTGTCCCGCTGTGCCCCTGCAGTGTCCCCGCTGTGTCACACTGTGTCACACTGTGTCCCGTGGTGTCCCGCTTTGGCCCCCGGTGTGACCTCGCTGTGTTTCTCGCTTTGTCCCGCTGTGTACCCTTCTGTGTCCCCTGCTGTGTCCCGCTGTGTACCCCGCTGTGTCCAGCTGGGTCCTCTCTTTGTCCCTCGCTGTCTCCTGCTTTGTCCCACGCTGTGTCCCGCTGTGACCCGCTGTGTCCTCGCTGTGTCCCCTGCTGTGTCCCACTGTGTTCCCCGCTGTGACCCGCTGTGTCCCGCTGTGTCCACCACTGTGTCCCTGCTGTCTCCCCGCTGTGTCCCACTGTGTCCCGCTGTGTCCCGCTGTGCCCCCACTGTGCCCCGTTGTGTCCACAGTGTGTACCACGCTATGTAATGCTGCCTCCCCGCTGTATCGACGCTGTGTCCCGTTGTGTCCCGCTGTGTCCTCGCTGTGTTCCCCACTGTGTCTCGCTGTGTCCCCCGCTGTGTCCCCGCTGTGTCCTCGCTGTGTCCCCTGTTGTGTCCCGCTGTGTCCTCACTGGGTAGCCCACTGTGTCCCGCTGTGTCCCCCGCTGTCCCCCGCTGTGTCCCGCTGTGTCCCGCTGTGTCCCCCGCTTTATCTTGCTGTGTCCCCCAGTGTCCCTGCTGTGTCCCGCTGTGTAACACTGTGTCCCGTGGTGTCCCACTTTGTCCCACGCTGTGTCCCCAGCTGTGTCCCCTCTGTGTCGCCGCTGTGTCCCCTCTCTGTCCTCTGCTGTCCCCTGCTGTGTCCCCCGCTGTGTTCCCCGCTGTGACCCGCTGTGTCCCGCTGTGTCCCCCGCTGTGTCCCCACTGTGTGCCCCCTGTCTCCCACTGTGTACCCCGCTGTGTCCAGCTGTGTTCCCGCTGTGTCCCGCTGTGACCCGCTGTGTTCCCAGCTGTGTCCCGCTGTGTACCCCTCTGTGTCCCCCTCTGTGTCCCGCTGTGTTCTCCGCTGTGTCCCGCTGTGTCCCGCTGTGTCCCCCGCTGTGTCCCTGCTGTGTCCCCGCTGTGTCCTGCTGTATACTGCTGTGTCCCCCGCTGAGTCCCGCTGTGTCCCCGCTGTGTCCCGCTGTGTTCCCCATGTGTCCCCCGCTGTGTCCCACTGTGTCCCACTGTGTCCCCCACTGTTTCCCCCGCTGTGTCTGGCTGTGTCCCCCGCTGTGTCCCGCTGTGTCCACTGCTGTGTCCCCGCTGTGTCCCGCTTTTTCCCCGGCTGTGTCCCGCTGTGTCCTCACTGTGTCCCCCGCTGTATCCCGCTGTGTCCTTGCTGTGTCCCCAGCTGTGTCCCGCTGTGTCCCCCGCTTTGTCCCGCTGTGTCCCACTGTGTCCCCACTGTGTCCCGCTGTGTCCCGCTGTGTCCCGCTGTGTCCCCGGTATGCCCACTGTGTCCCGCTGTGTACCCCGCTGTGTCCAGCTATGTCACCGCTGTGTCCCGCTGTGGCCCATCTCTGTCTCCGCTGTCCCCCGCTGTGTCCCCTGCTGTGTGCCGCTGTGTCCCGCTATGTCCCCCGCTTTGTCCTGCTGTGTCCCCGCCGTGTCCCCGCTGTGTCCTGCTGTGTCACACTGTGTCCCGTGGTGTCCCACTTTGTCCCCCACTGTTTCCCCCGCTGTGTCCTCCGCTGAGTCCCCTCTGTATCGACGCTGTGTCCCGCTGTGTCCCGCTGTGTCCTCGCTGTGTTCCCCGCTGTGTCCCGCTGTGTCCCCTGCTGTGTCCCCCACTGTGTCCTCGCTGTGTCCCCCGCTGTGTCCCGCTGTGTCCTCGCTGGGTCCCCCGCTGTGTCCCGCTGTGTCCCCCACTGTGTCCCGCTGTGTCCGACTGTGTCCCGCTCTGTCCCCGCTGTGTCCCGCTGTGTCCCGCTGTGTCCCAGCTGTGTGCCGCTGTGTCCCGCTGTGTACCCCGCTGTGTCCAGCTGTGTCACCGAGGTGTCCCGCTGTGGCCCTACTCTGTCTCCGCTCTGTCCCCCGCTTTGTTCCGTTGTGTTCCGCTGTGTCCCCCGCTTTGTGCTATTGTGTCCCCACAGTGTCCCGCTGTCTCCCGCTGTGTCTCACTGTGTCCCGTGGTGTCCCTCTTTTTCCCCCGCTGTGTCCCCACAATGAGTCCCCCTGTGTCCCGCTGTGTCCTCTCTGTGTTCCCCGC
>NW_012295327.1:0-3582 GCF_000151885.1 Dipodomys ordii
TCAGACCCAGCGGGACACAGCCTTGATACAGCGGGATTCACAGCGTTACACAGCGGGTTACACAGCTGGGGACACAATGGGACACAGTGGTGGACACAGCGGGACACAGCAGGACAGAGTGGGACACAGACGGGATAAAGCGTGAGACACAGCGGGGGACAGAGCGGGAGACAGCGGGGGACACAGCGATGACACAGAGGGACACAGCGTGGACACAGCGGGGACTCAGCTGGGGACACAGCGGGGGACAAAGCGGGACACCACTGACACAGCGGGACACAGCGCGAAACAGCGGTGACCCTGCGGGGACACAGCGGGACAGAGTGGGGGACACAGTGGGACACAGCGGGGGACAGAGCGTGAGACACAGCGAAACAGATCAGAGACAAAGCTATACACAGCGGGGTACATAGAGGGACACAGCGGGAAACAGCGGGGGACACAGCGGGACACAGCGGGGAACACAGCGAGGACACAGCGGGACACAGCGGGACACAGCGTCGATACAGCGAGGACACAGTGGGACACAGCGGGGTACACAGCTGGGGACACAACGGGACACAGCGGGGGACACATTGAGGACACAGCAGGACACAGCGGGGGACACAGGGGGGACACAGCGGGACACAGCGGGGGACACAGTGAGTACACATTTGGACACAGCGGGGACACAGCGGGACTCAGCGGAGGACACAGCAGTACACAGCGGGACACAGCGGGACACAGCGGGGGACACAGTGGGACAGAGCAGGGTACACAGCAGGGGACACAGAGGGACCCAGCGGGACACAGCGGGGGACACAGCGAGGACAAATTGGGACACAGAGGTGACACAGCTGGACTCAGTGGGGGACACAGCAGGACACAGCATTACACAGCGGGACACAGCGGGACACAGCGGGGGACACAGTGGGACAGAGCAGGGTACACAACAGGGGACACAGAGGGACCCAGCGGGACACAGCGGGGGACACAGGGGGGACACTGCGGGACACTGCGGGAGACACAGCAAGGACACAGCGTGACACAGTGGAACACAGCAGGACACAGTTGGGACACAGCAGGGGACACAGCGGGACACAGAGGGGGACAAGCGGGACACAGTGGGGGACACGGGGGGACAATGCGTGACACAGTGGGGGACACAGCGATGACAAGGCGGGACACAGCGGGGACACAGCGGGACTCAACACGGTCACAGCGGGACACAGCGGGACACCTCGGGGACACAGCAGGGGACACAGCGGGACACAGCGGGGGACACAGCGGGACATAGCGGGCGACACAGGGGGAACAAAGCGGGACACAGCAGGGGACACAGCGAGGACTCAGCGGGACACATCTGGGACACAGCGGGAATCAGCAGGAGACACAGCGGGACACAGTGGGACAGAGCGGGGACACAGCAGGGACACAGCGGGGGACACAGCGGGGGACACAGTGGGACACAGCGGGGGACAGAGCAGGTGACAGCGGGGGACAGAGATAGGACAGAGCGGGACACAGCGGTGACACCGCTGGACACAGTGGGGTACACAGCAGGACACAGCGGGCACACAGCGGGGACACAGCGGGACACATCGGGACACAGTGGGGACAGAGCGGGACACAGAGGGACACAGCGGGGTACACAGCGGGACACAGCGGGACACAGGGGGTCACAGCGGGGACAAAGCGGGGACTCAGCAGGGGACACAGCGGGTGACAAACGGGACATCACGGAATACAGGGGAATACAGCGGGACACAGCGTGGGACACAGCAGGACACAGCGGGACACAGAGGTGGACACAGCGGAACGCAGCACGGGACAGAGCGGGGGACACAGCGTGACACATCGTGGACAAAGCAGCACTCAGCGGGGGACACAGGAGGGAACAAGTGGAACATCACGGGACACAATGTGACACAACAGGACACAGCGGGGACTCTGTGTGGAAACAGCGGGACAAAGCAGGGGACATAGTGGGACACAGTGGGACACAGCGGAGGACAGAGCAGGTGACAGCGGGGGACAGAGAAAGGTCAGAGCGGGACACAGCGGTGACACCACTGGACACAGTGGGGTACACAGCAGGACACAGCGGGCACACAGCGGGGACACAGCGAGACACATCGGGACACAGTGGGGACAGAGCGGGACACAGAGGGACACAGCGGGGTACACAGTGGGACACACGGGGGACACAGTGAGGACACAGCGGGACACAGCGGGGACAAAGCGGGGGACACAGCGGGACACAGCAGGGACACAGCAGGACACAGCGGGACACAGCGGGGGATATAGTGGGACACAGTGGGGGACACAGCGACGACAAAGCGGGACACAGCGGGGAAACAGCAGGACTCAGCAGGGTCACAGCGGGACTCAGCGGGACACAGCGGGACACAGCAGGGACACAGCAGGGGACACAGCGGGACACAGCATGGGACACAGCGGGACACAGCGGGGAATACAGAGGGACACAGTGGGGAACACAGAGGGACACAGCGGGACACAGCGGGTACAGCGGGGACACAGAAGGCGACAGCGGGGACCCACCAGGGGACAACGTGGACACAGCGGGACACAGCGGGGGACACATCGGGACACAGCAGGGGACACAGGGGGACACAGCGGGGGACACAGTGGAATACAGCGGGACACAGCGGGGACACAGCCAGGACACAGCGGGTGACACAGTGGGACAGAGCAGGGGATACAACGGAGGACACAGCAGGACACAGCAGGGGACACAGGGAGGACACAGCGGGACACAGCGAGGGACACAGCGGGGGACACAGTGGGACACAGCGGGGTACACAGAGAGGACACAGCAGGACCCAGCGGGACACAGCATCGATACAGCGGGGACACAGCAGGACACAGCGGGGTACACAGCTGGGGACACAAGGGGACACAGTGGGAGACATAGCGGGACACATCGGGACACAGCGGGACACAGCGGAGAACAATGGGGACAAAGTGGGAGACACAGCAGGGAACAGAGCAGGACACAGCAGGGGACAAAGCGAGGACACAGCGGGACACAGCGGTGACACAGCGGGACTCAGCAGGATCACAGCGGGACACAGCAGGACACAGCGGGAAACAGCGGAGACACAGCAGGAGACAGAGCGGGACACAGCGGGGGACACAGGGGGGACAAAGCGGGACACAGCGGGGGACACAGCGGAATACAGCGGGACACAGCGGGGACACAGTAGGGACACAGCAGGGACACAGTGGGACAGAGCAGGGGATACAGCAGGGGCCACAGACGGACACAGCGGGACACAGCGGGACACAGCGGGGGACACAGCGAGGACACATTGGGACACAGCGAGTACACAGCGGGACTCAGCGGGGGACACAGCAGGACACAGCGGGACACAGCGGTACACAGCGGGACACAGAGGGGCACAGTGGGGACAAAGTGGGCGACACAGCGGGGAACAGAGCAGGACACAGCAGGGGACACAGCGAGGACACAGCGGGACACAGCGGGGACACAGTGGGGACACAGTGGGGGACACTAAGGGGCACAAACGGGACAACACGGAACACAACGGGACACAGTGGGATACAGCGGCGACACTGCTT
>NW_012295328.1:0-1659 GCF_000151885.1 Dipodomys ordii
ACAGCGGGGGACAGAGCGGGGGACACAGCGAGACACAACGGGTACAAAGCGAGACACAGCAAATTACACAGCGGGCACACAGCCGGGACACAGCCCGGACACAGCGGAACACAGTGGGGAAAGAGCGGGACAAAGCGTGACACAGCAGGACACAGCGGGGTACACAGCGGGACTCACGGGGGACACAGCGGGGCACACAGTGGGACACACGGTGGACACAGCGAGGACACAGCGGGACACAGTGAGGACACAGCGGGACACAGCGGGGGAAACAGCGGGACACAATGTGGACACAGCAGTGGACACAGCGGGACACAGCGGGGGACAGAGGGGGACACAGCGGGGGACACAGCGAAGACACATTGGGACACAACGGGGACACAGCGGGACTCAGCGGGGGACACTGCAGTACACAGCGGGACACAGCGGGACACAGAGGGGGACACAGTGGGACAGAGCGGGGGACACAGCAGGGGACACAGAGGGACTCAGCTGGACACAGCGGGGGACACAGGGGGACACAGCGGGACACAGGGGGGGATACAGCGAGGACACATTGGGACACAGCGGGGACACAGCGGGACTCAGCGGGGGACACAGCAGTACACAGCGGGACACAGCAGTGACATAGCTAGACACAGCGGGGTACACAGCGGGACACACTGGGCACACAGCGGGGACACAGCGGAGAAAGAGCGGGACACAGCGCGACACAGCGGGTCACAGCGGGGTACAGAGCGGGACACACGGGGAACACAGTGTGGACACAGTGGGACACAGCAGGGGACACAGGGGGGACACAGCGGGACACAGCAGGACACAGAGGGGGACACAGTGGGACAGAGCAGAGGACACAGCAGGAAACACAGCGGGACACAGCGGGACACAGCGGGGGAAACAGGGGGGACACAGCGGGACACAGCAGGGGACACAGCGCGGACACATTGGGACACAGCGGGGACACAGCGGGACTCAGCGGGGGACACAGCAGTACACAGCGGGACACAGCGGGACACAGCGGGGGACACAAGGGGTAAACAGCGGGACACAGCGGGGAACACTGCGAGGACACAGCGGGACCAAGCGGGACACAGCGTCGATACAGCGGGGACACAGCGGGACACAGAGGGGTACACAGCTGGGGACACAGCGGGACACAGCGGGACACAGCAGTACCCAGCGGGGAAACAGCGGGGACACAGTGGGACACAGCAAGGACACAGCGGGACACAGCGGGACACTGCGGAGCACAGCGGGGGACACAGCGGGACACAGCGGGGGACACTGGGAGGACACAGCGGAACACAGCATGGGACAAAGTGAGGACACAGCGGGACACAGCGAGACACAGCAAGACACAGCGTGAAACAGCGGTGAACCTGCAGGGACACAGCGGGACACAGCGGGGGACACAGCGAGGACACAGCGGGACACAGCGGGGACAAAGCGGGACACAGCGGGGGACACAGCAGGGACAAAGCGTGACACAGTGGGGGACACAGCGAGGACACAGCGGGACACAGCGGTGACACAGCGGGACTCAGCTGGGGACACTGCGGGACACATCGGGAGACAGCGGGGACACAGCAAGGACACAGCGGGGGACACAGCAAGACACAGCCGGACACAGCCGGGGACACAGAGGGACACAGCGAGAGA
>NW_012295329.1:0-5240 GCF_000151885.1 Dipodomys ordii
TACTGCTTATACTTCTTCTGTTTCTTCTGCTTCTCCTTCAGCTATTGATTCTAAATAAACTTCTGCTTCTCCTTCTGCTTCTCATTCAGCTTCTCCAGATTCTGATTCTTCTGCTTCTCATGCTTCTCCTTCTGCTTCAGGTTCTGCTTCTGCTTCTTGGGATTCTTTTGCTTCTGCTTCGCCTGCTTATGCTTCTTCTGCTTCCCCTCCTTCTCTTTCTGCTTCTCCTTCTGCTTCTGCTTCTTGTCCTTTTCCTGTTTCTTCTGCTTGTTCTTCTCCTGTTTCTGCATTTCCTGCTTCTCCTTCTGCTGCTCTTTCTGTTTCTCCTGCTGCTTTTCCTTCTACTGCTCCTTCTTCTGCTTCTCTTTCTGCTTCTACTCCTGTTTCTCCTTCTCCTTCTCCTTCTAGTTCTTCTGCTTTTCCTTCTGCTTCTCCTTCTGCTTCTGAATCTTCTGCTTCTTCTGCTACTGCCTCTGCTTCTTCTGTTTCTTCTGCTTCTCCTTCTGCTTTTGCTTCTCTTTCTGATTCTGCTTCTCCTTCTGCTTCTCCAGATTCTGCTTCTTCTGCTTCTCCTGCTTCTCCTTCTGCTTCTGCTTCTTCTGCTTCTCCTGCTTCTCCTTCTGCATCTTCTTCTGCTTCTGTTTCTCCTTCTCCTTCTTCTGCTTCTCCTTCTGATTCTCCTTCTGCTTCTTCTTCTTCTGCTTTACCTGCTTCTCTTTCTGCTTCTCCTTCTACTTCTCCTTCTGTTTCTCCTTCTCCTTCCTGTTTTTCTGCTTTTCCTTCTGCTTCTGCTACACCTGCTACTGCTTCTACTTCTTCTGTTTCTTCTGCTTCTCCTTCTGCTTTTGATTCTCTTTCTGCTTCTGCTTCTCCTTCTGCTTCTCATTCTGCTTCTCCAGATTCTGCTTCTTCTGCTTCTCCTGCTTCTCCTTCTGCTTCAGGTTCTGCTTCTGCTTCTTCGCATTCTTATGCTTCTGCTTCTCCTGCTTCTGCTTCTTCTGCTTTCCCTCCTCTTTCTGCTTCTCCTTCTGTTTCTGCTTCTCCTTCTGCTTCTTGTCCTTCTCCTGTTTCTTCTGCTTCTGCTTCTCCTGTTTCTGCATCTCCTGCTTCTCCTTCGGCTTCTCTTTCTGCTTCTCCTGCTGCTTTTCCTTCTCCTGCTCCTTCTTCTGCTTCTCTCTCTGCTTCTATTTCTGCTTCTCCTTCTCCTTCTCGTTCTTCTCCTTTTCCTTCTGCTTCTCCTTCTGCTTCTACATCTTCTGCCAGTGCCTCTGCTTCTTCTGTTTCTTCTGCTTCTCCTTATGCTTCTCCTTCTGCTTTTGCTTCTCTTTCTGCTTCTGCTTCGCCTTCTGCTTCTCCAGATTCTGCTTCTTCTGCTTCTCCTGTATCTCCTTATGCTTCAGGTTCTGCTGCTGTTTCTTCGGCTTCTTCTGCTTCTGCTTCTCCTGCTGCTGCTTCTTCTGCTGCTCCTGCTTCTATTTCTGCTTTTCCTTCTGTTTCTGCTTCTCCTTCTGCTTCTGCTTCTTCTCCTTCTTATGTTTCTTCTGCTTCTGCTTCTCCTGCTTCTGCTTCTCCTGCTTCTCGTTGTGCTTCTCTTTCTGCTTCTCTTTCTGCTTCTCCTTCTCCTTCTTCTGCTTCTCCTTTTGCTTCTCCTTCTCCTTCTGCTTCAATTTCTCCTTCTGCTTCTCATTCTGCTTCTGCGTCTTCTGTTTCTTCTGCTTCTCTTGCTTCTGCTTCTCCTGCTTCTCCTACTTCTCGTGCTGCTTCTCCGTCTGCGTCTCTTTCTGCTTCTGCTTATCCTTTTGCTTCTCCTACTCCTAATCCTTCTCTTTCGCCTTCTCCTTCTTGTTCTTCTGCTTGTCCTGGTGCTTCTGCTTCTGCTTATTCTACTATTTCTGTTTCTTCTGCTTCTGCTTCAGATTGTGCTTCTTCTGTTTCTCCTTCTACTTCAGATTCTGCTTCTGCTTCTTCGGCTTCTCCTGTTTCTTCTGCTTCTGCTTCTCCTGCTTCTTCTGGTTCTCCTGCTTCTCTTTCTGCTTCTCCTTCTGCTTCTGCTTCTCCTTCTGCTTCTGCTCTTCTCCTTCTTCTGTTTCTTTTGCTTCTGTTTCTTCTGCTTCTTCTTCTTCTGTTTCTTCTGATTCTACTTCTGCTTCTCCTTCTTCTCCTTCTCTTTCTGCTTCTTCTGATTCTCCTGCTTCTCCTTCTTGTTCTCCTTCTGTTTCTGCTTCTCTTTCTGCTTCTGCTTCTCCTTCTGCTGCTCCTTCTCCTTCTCCTTCTTCTGCTTCTCTCACTGCTTCTGTTTCTGCTTCTTTTGCTTATTCTTTTTCTTCTGCTTCAGCTTCTCCTGCTTCTGCTTCTTCTCCTTCTACTGCTTCTCCTTATACTTCTCCTTATGCTTCTCCTTACGCTGCTGCTTCTTTTTCTTCTTCTTCTTCGTCTTCTTCTTCTTCTTCTCTTTCTTCTGCTTCTGCTTTTCCTGCCTCTTCTGCTTCTACTGCTTCTCTTTCTGCTTCTTGTCCTTCTCCTGTTTCTTCTCCTTCTGCTTCTCCTGCTTCTGCTTCTTCTGCTTTTCCTGCTTCTCTTTCTGCTTCTCCTTCTGCTTCTCCTTCTGGTTCTGCTCCTTCTCCTTCTTCTGTTTCTTCTACTTCTGCTTCTCCCGCTTGTGCTTCTTCTGCTTCTCCTGCTTCTCGTTCTGCTTCTCTTCGTCGGCTTCTCTTTCTATTTCTGCTTCTGCTTCTTCTGACTCTGATTCTTCTCCTTCTTCTTCTCCTTCTGCTTCTGCGTCTTCTGCATTTCCTGCTTCTCCTTCTGCATCTCCTTCTGCTTGTGCTTTTCCTTCTGCTTCTTCTTCTGCTCCGGCTTCTCCTTCTCCTTCTTCTGCTTCTCCGTCTGCTTCTGTTTCTTCTGCTTTTCCTGCTTCTCCTTCTGCTTCTCCTTCTATTTCTCCTTCTCGTTCTTCTGCTATTCCTTCTGCTTCTCATTTTGCTTCTGCATCTTCAGCTTCTTCTGCTACTGATTCTGCTTCTTCTGTTTCTTCTGCTTTTCATTCTGCTTTTGCTTCTCTTTCTGCTTCTGCTTCTCCTTCTGGTTCTCCTTCTTCTTCTCCAGATTCTGCTTCTTCTGCTTCTCCTTCTGCTTTAGGTTCTGCTTTTGCTGCTTCGGCTTCTTCTGCTTCTTTTTCTGCTTCTCCTTCTGTTTCTGCTTCTCTTTCTGCTTCTGCTTTTTCTCCTTCTTCTATTTCTTCTGCTTCTGCTTCTCCTGCTTCTCCTTCTTGTTCTCCTTCTGTTTCTGCTTCTCTTTCTGCTTCTGCTTCTCCTTCTGCTGCTCCTTCTCCTTCTCCTTCTTCTGCTTCTCTCACTGCTTCTGCTTCTGCTTCTTTTGCTTATTCTTTTTCTTCTGCTTCAGCTTCTCCTGCTTCTGCTTCTTCTCCTTCTACTGCTTCTCCTTATATTTCTCCTTATTCTTCTCCTTATGCTTCTCCTTATGCTGCTTCTTCTTTTTCTTCGTCTTCTTCTTCTTCTCTTTCTTCTGCTTCTTCTTTTCCTGCCTCTTCTGTTTCTACTGCTTCTCTTTCTGCTTCTTGTCCTTCTCCTGTTTCTTCTCCTTCTACTTCTCCTGCTTCTGCTTCTTCTGATTTTCCTGCTTCTCTTTCTGCTTCTCCTTCTGCTTCTGCTCCTTCTCCTTCTTCTGTTTCTTCTTCTTCTGCTTCTCCCGCTTGTGCTTCTTCTGCTTCTCCTGCTTCTCGTTCAGCTTCTCTTCGTCGGCTTCTCTTTCTATTTCTGCTTCTGCTTCTTCTGATTCTGATTCTTCTCCTTCTACTTCTCCTTCTGCTTCTGGGTCTTCTGCATTTCCTGCTTCTCCTTCTGCATCTCTTTCTGCTTGTGCTTTTCCTTCTGTTCTTCTTCTGCTCCGGCTTCTCCTTCTCCTTTTTCTGCTTCTCCGTCTGCTTCTGTTTCTTCTGCTTTTCCTGCTTCTCCTTCTGCTTCTCTTTCTATTTCTCCTTCTCGTTCTTCTGCTATTCCTTCTGCTTCTCTTTCTGCTTCTGCATCTTCAGCTTCTGCTACTGCTTCTGCTTCTTCTGTTTCTTCTGCTTCTCCTTCTGCTTTTGCTTCTCTTTCTGCTTCTGCTTCTCCTTCTGGTTCTCCTTCTTCTTCTCCAGATTCTGCTTCTTCTGCTTCTCCTGCTTCTCCTTCTGCTTTAGGTTCTGCTTTTGCTTCTTCGGCTTCTTCTGCTTCTATTTTTGCTTCTCCTTCTGTTTCTGCTTCTCTTTCTGCTTCTGCTTCTTCTCCTTCTTCTATTTCTTCTGATTCTGCTTCTCCTGCTTCTACTTCTCCTGCTTCTCCTTCTGTTTCTCTTTATGCTTCTCCTTCTGCTTCTCCTTCTTCTGCTTCTACTACTGCTTCTGCTTCTTCTTCTGCATCTTCTGTTTCAATTTCTCCTTCTTCTGCTTTTCATTCTGCTTCTGCTTCTCCTGCTTCTGCTTCTTCTGCTTCTCCTTCTCATTCTCCTTCTCTTTCTGCTTCTGCTTATCCTTCTGTTTCTCCTACTCCTAATCCTTCTCTTTCTCCTTGTTCTTCTTCTGCTTCTCGTTCTTCTTCTGCTTCTTCTGCTTGTTCTGTATCTTCTGCTTCTACTTTTCCAGCTTCTGCTGCTTCTGATTCTCCTTCTGCTTCAAGTTCTCTTTCTGCTTCTTGAGCTTCTTCTGTTTCTTCTGCTTCTGCTTCTCCTGCTACTGCTTCTTCTGCTTCTTCTGCTTCTCTTTTGCTTCTCCTTCTGCTTCTGCTTCTCCTTCTGCTCCTTCTCCTTCTTCTGTTTCTTCTTCTTCTGCTGCTTCTCCCGCTTCTGCTTCTTCTGCTTCTCCTGCTTGTCCTTCTCCTTCTGCTTCTCCTTCTCCTTCTTCTCCTTCTCTTTCTGCTTCTGCTTCTGCTTCTTCTGATTCTCCAACTTCTCCTTCTTCTTCTCCTTCTGTTTCTGCTTCTCTTTCTGCTTCTGCATCTCCTTCTGCTTCACCTTCTGCTGCTCTTTCTCCTTCTTCTGTTTCTCCATCTGCTTCTGCATCTTATGCTTCTTTATTTCTTCTGCTTCTGCTTCTCCTGCTTCTGCTTCTTATGCTTCTACTGCTTCTTCTTCTGCTTCTGCTTCTTCTGCTTCTACTTCTCTTTGTGCTTCTGCTTCTCCTGCTTGTTTTTCTGCTTCTTCATAGCTTCTTCTCCTTCTGCTGCTTCTTCTACTTCTCCTTCTCA
>NW_012295330.1:0-2136 GCF_000151885.1 Dipodomys ordii
TCCTGGCAGGCCAGGTTCCTGCATATCTGCCTGTGAGATATATTCCGGGATCACAACAGTGCTCATATAATCAGGAGTTTTATGCCGAAAAGTAGGATATTGAACTAATGTAATGTTTAATTGCACGTGATGATGGTCCTATTATGCATATCCTAGGTTTCTGGAAGCGAGGGATATCCAAGCACATATCGCATATCAGAAAGATTCATGTCATCTAGGGCTGATGAAGCTCATCAAAGGTGAAACATTTGAGATCTTCTTGTTGAACCCTGGGAGGTTAGTTTTTGGGTCGAACACAGGGCCTGGGTGCTGAACATGAGCTCAAAGCAGAAGCCCAGTGATTTACCATTCTGTGTGTCAGTATCACTTCTGGTAAGTGAGTATCAGAGGGTGAGCGAGTGAAAGTGTGTGTGTGTGTGTGTGTGTCCCTGTGTGTGCATGCATACACCAGTCCAGGAGCTTGAACTCAGCACTGTACCTTGTGTTCTTGAACAAGGATAACTCTCTCTCACTTGAACCACAGAGCAATTTCAGGCTTTTTTTCTAGTGAGGTGGTCCTGAGAAATCAAGCCCAGGGTTTCATATATGCAAAGCACTCTACCCCTAAGGCACATTCCCAGCCCTCTACTTCAGGTTTGTTAGTTTGTTTCTGCTTTTTTGTTGTTGTTGGTTGTAGGAGATGATGTATGGGGCTGCGTGCTGTCCCTGAGCTCTTCAGCTCATGTCTGGTGCTCTACCACTTGAGCCACAGAGCCACTTCAGGTTTTCTGGTGGCCCATTGGATCTAAGTGTCTCAAGGACTTTCCTGCCCCATGATCCTCATATCTCATCCTCCTGAGTAGCTAGTATGACAGGCATGAGCCAAAAGTACCAAGCTTCCACTTCAGGTTTCTTCGTGGTCAATTGGAAATAATAGTCTCATAGGACCTTTTGTGTCGGGGATAGTTTGGAACCCAGAAACTCAGATCTCAGCTTCCTGAGAAGGCAGCTATTGACCCCTAGGTCATGGCACTCTGCTATAAGGGGGTCCGTGGTTCCACATGGTGGAGTGGTAGCCATGCACCCAAGAGGTAAAGGTCAGAGCCTAGGCTCTGAGTTCAAGCTTAGCCAAAACAGAACAAAACAATTGTCTTCAGGAGAAAAGTCACTAGTCTTCAGTAATACATAATTTTGTCCCTGCCATGGAGACATATCTGAGCTCAAACTTCTTGTCTGCATAATCATCATCTTAGTATGTAGCTCTTACAAGGATCAAATGAAAGAATGCATCCTGAGAAGGACACAGCACATGGCACTCTTCGCATGACTCAGCACACAGCATCCTGTGAAAGACTCAGAACACAGCACCCAATGCAGGACTCAGCACACTGCACCGTGTGAAAGACTCTGCACATAGCTCCCTGTGCAAGACTCAGCACAGAGCAACCTATGAAGGACTCAGCACATAGCTCTATTCCACAAGCTGTCATTAGAATTAGGGAAATATTAGAAATATACTATGACATCATGAATATTGTGACATCACATTGCTAGACGTAATGACGGTTGTGTCACATTGTCACATCACAAATCTGTTCTGACTTCATCACATTTGTGCCAACAAATGCCTTTGGAATCCTCACAATCACATTCTAAAATTATATACTCATTGTGAGTTAATGACAATTGAGGTCTGGAATGCCATTGTCACATCAGCAATCAACTGTGACATCACAAAGGTATTTTGAACTCATCACTATTATGGCATCACCAACTAATTGTCACATAACACTCTTATGACATAATTTGACATCATATTGCAATTGTGATATTACTGTACCATCATGCTTTCACAAATCTATTATGCCCTCATCACATCTTAGAAAATTCATGGCCTTTGGGATATCAATCTCTTTCTATGGACGTGTTTCATTGTGAACTTGTAGCAATTGAAATTTGAAATAAGATGTGACATTACAAACTAGTTTTGACATCACTGACCCATTTTTATTTTAGCACTTTTTGACAAAACACATGCACTTTGTGTCATCACAGTTCATTTGTGTATGTCATTATGATTGCGTTCTCATATCCTCACTATAAACTAATGGCAATTAAGATCTGACATGCCATTTTGACATCACAAAACCTTTCTGA
>NW_012295331.1:0-5240 GCF_000151885.1 Dipodomys ordii
GCAAGGACTCAGCGGAACACAGTGTGGGACACAGTGAGGACACAGAGGGACACAGCGGGACACAGCGGGACACAGCAGGAACACAGCAGTAGACACAGCGGGAAACAGCAGGGGACACAGCGGGACACAGCGGGGGACACAGGGAGGACAGAGCGCGACACGGCGGGGACACAGCGGGGACTCAGCGGGGGACACAACGGGGGACAAAGCGGGACACCACGGGACACAGCGGGAAACAGCAATGACCCTGCGGGGACACAGCGGGACACAGCGGGGGACACAGCAAGGACACAGCGGGACACAGCAGGGGACACAGCGAGGACACAGCAGGGGACACAGCGGGGGACACTGCGAGACACAGCGGGGACAAAGCGTGAGACACAGCGGGGACAGAGCGGGAGACAGTGGGGGACACAGCGAGGACAGAGCGGGACACAGCGGGGGATAAAGCGGGAAAGAGCGGTGGACACAGGGGGACACAGCGGGGACACAGCGGGGACTCAGCGGGAGACACCGCGGGGGACAAAGCGGGACACCACGGGACAGAGCGGAACACAGCGGGGACAAGGGGGAGACAGAGCGGGACACAGCGAAGACACAGCGGGACACAGCGGGTGACACAGCGGGACACAGCGGCGGACACAGCGGGACAAAGCAGGGTACAGAGCAGGGGACACATCGGGATACAGAGGGACACAGCGGGGGACCCAGCGGGAAACAGCGGGGGGCCCAGCGAGGACACAGCGGGACACAGCGGGGGACAAAGACAGGAAAACAGCGGGGGACACACCGGGGGACACAGCAGGACACAGCAGGGAACACAGCGAGGACACAGCGGGACCCAGCGGGACCCAGCGTCGATACAGCGGAGATACAGCGTTACACAGTGTGGTACAAATCTGTGGACACAAGGGGACACAGTGGGGGCACAGCGGGACAGAGCGGGACACAGTGGGACACAGCGAGGACAAATCGTGAGACACAGCGGGGGACAGAGCGGGAGACAGCGGGGGACACAGCGAGGACACAGCATGACACAGCGGGACACAGCAGGGACAGAGCGGGACACAGTGGGACCCAGCGGGACACAGCAGGGACAAAGCGGGACACAGCGGGGGACCCAGCGAGGACACAATGGGAAACAGCGGGGGACACAGCGAGGACACAGCGGGGGACACAGCGGGGGACACTGCGGGACACAGCGGGGAAAACAGCGAGGACACAGCGGGACCCAGCGGGACACAGCGTCGATACAGCGGGGACACAGCGTTACACAGCGTGGTACACAGCTGTGGACACAACGGGACACAGTGGGGGCACAGCGGGAAACAGCGGAACACAGTGGGACAGAGCTGGGACAAAGCGTGAGACACAGCGGGGGACAGAGCGGGAGACAGCGGGGGACACAGCGAGGACACAGTGGGACACAGCGGGACACAGCGTCGATACAGCGGGGACACAGTGGGCCACAGCTGGGTACACAGCTGGGGACACAACGGGGCACATCGGGGGACACAGCAAGGACTCAGCGGAACACAGCGTGGGACACAGTGAGGACACAGGGGGACACAGCGGGACACAGAGGGACACAGCAGGAACAAAGCAGTAGACACAGCGGGACACAGCAGGGGACACGGCGGGACACAGCGGGGGACACAGGGAGGACAGAGCGGGACAAGGCGGGGACACAGCGGGAACTCAGCGGGGGACACAGCGTGGGACAAAGCGAGACACCACGGGACACAGCGGGACACAGCGGGGACAAGGGGGAGACAGAGCGGGACACAGCGAGGACACAGCGGGACACAGTGGGGGACACAGCAGGACACAGCGGGGGACACAGCGAGGACACAGCGGGACACAGCGGGGGACACAGCGAGGACACAGCGGGGGACACAGCGGGGGACACTGCGGGACACAGCAGGGAACACAGCGAGGACACAGCAAGGCCCAGCGGGACACAGCGTCGATACAGCGGGGATACAGCGTTACACAGTGTGGTACACATCTGTGGACACAAGGGGACACAGTGGGGGCACAGCGGGACACAGCGGGACACAGTGGGACAAAGCAAGGTCAAATCGTGAGACACAGCGAGGGACAGAGCGGGAGACAGTGGGGGACACAGCGACGACACAGCAGGGCACAGCGGGACACAGCAGGGACAGAGCGGGACACAGCAGGACACAGCGGGACACAGCGGGGGACACAGCGGGACACAGCGGGGGACGCAGCGAGGACACAGTGGGACAATACGGGACAAAGCAGGGGACACAGCGGTGAAACAGCTGGACACAACGGAGTATATAGCGGGACACAGCACGCACACAGGGGGACACAGCGGGACACAGCGGGACACAGCAGGGACAGAGCGGGACACAGCGGGACACAGTGGGACACAGCAGGGGACCCAGCGGGACCCAGAGGGGGACCCAGTGAGGACACAGCGGGACACAGCTGGGGACACAGCGAGGACACAGCGGGGGACACAGCGGGGGACACAGCGGGACACAGCGAGGAACAGCGTAGATACAGCGGGGACACAGCGTTACACAGCGTGGTACACAGCTGTGGATACAACGGGACACAGTGTGGGCACAGCGGGACACAGCGGGTCACAGTGGGACACAGCGGGGACAAAGCGTGAGACACAGCGTGGGACAGAGTGGGAGACAGCGGGGGACACAGCGGGGACACAGCGGGGACTCAGCGGGGTCACAGCGGGATACAGCGGGACACAGAGTGACACAGCGGGACACAGCAGAGGACACAGCGGGACACAGCGGAGGACAGAGCAACGACACAGCAGAACACAGCGGGGACACAGGGGGACTCAGCAGGGTTACAGCAGGACACAACGGGACACAGCAGGACACAGCGTGACACAGCGGGGACACAGCAGGGACACAGCAGGGACACAGCGGGGGACACAGCGGGACAAAACGGGACACAGCGGGTAACACAGTAGGACAGAGCAGGGGACACAGTGGGGGACAGAGAGGGACAACACGAATAACAGAGCAAGGACAGAGAGGGACCCAGCGGGACACAGCCTCGATACAGCGGGATTCACAGCGTTACACAGCAGGTTACACAGCTGGGGACACAAAGGGACACAGTGGTGGACACAGTGGGACACAGCGGGACAGAGTGGGACACAGATGGGATAAAGCGTGAGACACAGCGGGGGACAGAGCGGGAGACAGCGGGGGACACAGCGAGGACACAGCGGGACACAGCGGGGACACAGCGGAGACACAGCGGGGACTCAGCTGGGGACACAGCGGGGAACAAAGCGGGACACCACCGAACACAGCAGGACACAGCGCGAAACAGCGGTGACCCTGCGGGGACACAGCGGGACACAGCGGGGGACACAGCGGGAAACAGCGGGACAGAGAGCGGGACACAGCGGGACACAGCGAGGACACAGTGGGACACAGCGTGGGACAAAGTGGGAGAAAGCGGGGCACACAGCGAGGACACAGCAGGACACCGAGGGTACTCAGCGGGGGACACAGCTGGGGACAAAGCAGGACACCATGGGACACAGTGTGACACAGCGGCACACAGCGGCGACACTGCGGGGACACAGCGGAACAAAGTGGGGGACACAGCCTGACACAACGGAGTACACAGCGGGACACAGCGGGCACAAAGTGGGGACACAGCTTGACACAGCAGGACACAGCAGGGACAGAGCGGGACACAGCGGGACACAGAGGGGCCACAGCAGGGACACACTGGGACACTGAGGGTCACAGCAGGGACACAGCGGGACAAAGCGGGACACATCAGGACACAGCGGGGGACACAGCGGGACACAGCAGGGGACACAGCGAGGACACAGCGGGACACAGCGGGAGACACAGCGAGGACACAGCGGGACACAGCGGGGGAAAAAGCGGGACACAGCGGGGACACAGCAGTGGACACAGCGGGAGACAGCGGGGGACACAGCGGGACACAGCGGGGGACACAGCGGGGGCCACAGCGGGACACAGTGGGACACAACTGGGGACACAGCAGTACACAGCGGTGGACACAGCGGGACACAGCGGTGGACACAGCGAGGACCCAGCGGGACCCAGCGGGACACAGCGTCGATACAGCGGGGACAGAGTGGGCCACAGCGGGGTACACAGCTGGGGACACAACGGGGCACATCGAGGGACACAGCAAGTACTCAGTGGAACACAGCGTGGGACACAGTGAGGACACAGGGGGACACAGCAGGACACAGCAGGACACAGCAGGAACACAGCATTAGACACAGCGGGACAAAGCAGGGGACACAGCGGGACACAGCGGGGGACACAGGGAGGACAGAGCGGGACACAGCGGGGACACAGCGGGGACTCAGCGAGGGAACAGCGGGGGACAAAGCGGGACACAGCGGGACACAGCGGGACACAGAGGGGGACACAGCGGAGGACACAGAGCTGCACACAGCAGGAGAGAGTGGAACACAGCGGGGGACACACCGGGGGAGAGCAGGCACACAGCGGGACACAGCGGGACACAGCTGGGGACAAAGCATGGACACAGCGGGTCACAGCGGGGAAATAGTTGGGGACCCAGCGGGGGACACGGCGGGATACAGAAGGACACAGCGAGGACAAAGCGGGACACAGGAGGACACAGCCGGGACACAGTGGGGACACAGCGGGGACACAGCGGGACACAGCAGCGACACTGCAGAACACAGCGGGGGACACAGCGGGACACAGCATGGGACAGAGCGGGACACAGCGTGGACACAGCGGGACACAGCGAGACACAGCTGTGACAAAGCGGCGACACAGCGGGACACATCGGGACACAGCGGGACACAGCGGGGACACAGCGGGGGACAGAGGGGACACACCGGTGGACAGCGGGGACACAGCAGGACAGCGCGGGGGTCCAGTGGGAAACAGCGTGGACACAGGGGGACACAGGGGGCGACACAGAGGGACACAGCGGGACACAGCGGGACACAGCGGGGACATAGCGGGGACAAAGCGGGGGACACAGTGGGGGACACAGCGGTAAACATCGGGGGACACAGCGGGACTCAGCTGGGGACACATCAAAGGACACAGCGGGTGACACAGCGGGGAAAACAGCGGGAAACAGCGGGGGACACAGCGAGGACACAGCAGGACACAGCGGGAGACACAGCAGGACACAGCGGGGTACACAGAGGCAGACACAGCGGTACACATCGGGACACAGCGGGGACACAGCGGGACACAGCG
>NW_012295332.1:0-5239 GCF_000151885.1 Dipodomys ordii
GCTGTGTCTCGCTGTGTCCCGGTGTGTCCTCGCTGTGTACCCCGCTGGGTCCCGCTGTGTCCTCGCTGTATCGACGCTGTGTCCTCGCTGTGTTCCCTGCTGTGTCCCCCTGTGTACCCCTCTGTGTCCCCACTGTGTCCCGCTGTGTACTGCTGTGTCCCCCGCTGAGTCCCGCTGTGTCCCCACTGTGTCCCAATGGGTTCTCGCTGTGTCCCCCACTGTGTCCCGCTGTGGCCCTCACTGTGTCCCCCGGTGTTTCCCGCTGTGTCCTGCTGTGTACCCCGCTGTGTCTTGCTATGTTCCCGCAGTATCCCCGCTGTGTCCCGCTGTGTCTCGCTGTGTCCTGTGCTGTCCCGCTTTGTCCCCCGCTGTGTTCCCCGGTGAGTCCCCACTGTGTCCCCCTGTGTCCTCCCTGTGTCCCCCGCTGTGTCCCGCTGTGTCCTCCCTGTGTCCCCCGCTGTGTCCCGCTGTGTTCCCCGCTGGGTCCCGCTGTGTCTACTGCTGTGTCCCCGCTGTGTCCCGCTGTGTCTCGCTGTGTCCCGCTGTGCCCCCACTGTGTCCCGTTGTGTCCACAGCTGTTTACCACGCTGTGTAACCCTGTGTACCCGCTTTATCGACGCTGTGCCCGCTGGGTCCTCTGTGTACTCACTGTGTTCCCCGCTGTGTCCCTCTGTGTCCTGCTGTGTCCTCGCTGTGTCCCCTGCTGTGTGCCGTTGTGTCCCCAGCTGTGTACCCCTCTGTGTCCCGCTGTGTCCCCACTGTATCGACGCTGTGTCCCTGTGAGTCCCGCTGTGTCCTCCCTGTGTTCCTCGCTGTGTCCCGCTGTGTCCCCCACTGTGTCCCGCTATATCTACTGCTGTGTCCCCGCTGTGTCCGCTGTGTCTTGCTGTGTCCCGCTGTGTCCTCGCTGTGTCCCACGCTGTGTCCCGCTGTGTCCCGCTGTGTCCCGCTCTGTCCCCGCTGTGTCCCGCTGTGTCCCGCTGTGTCCCCGCTGTGTCACCACTGTGTCCTGCTGTGTACTCCTTTGTGTCCAGCTGTGTCACCGCTGTGTCCCGCTGTGTCCCCTCTCTGTCTCCGCTGTCCCGCTCTGTGTCCTTCATTGTGTCCCGCTGTGTCCTGCTGTGTCCCCTGCTTTGTCCCACTGTGTCCCCGCTGTGTCCCGCTGTTTCACATTGTGTCCCTTGGTGTCCCATTTTGTCCCCCGCTGTGTCCCCCACTGAGATCCCTCTGTGTCGCTGCTGTGTCTTGCTGTGTCCTGGCTGTGTCCCCCGCTGTGTCCCGCCTTGTCCAGCTGTGTCCCCCGCTGTGTCCCCCGCTGTGTCCCGCTGTGTCCCCCGCTGTGTCACCTCTGTGTCCCGCTGTGTCCTCGCTGTGTCCCCCGCTGTCTCCCGCTCTGTCCCCCGCTGTGTCTCACGCTTTGTCCCCGCTGTGTCCCATGTGTTCCGCTGTGTCCCGCTGTGCCCCCACTGTGTCTCGTTGTGTCCACAGCTGTGTACCACGCTGTGTAACGCTGTGCCCACGCTGTATCGACATTGTGTCCCGCTGGATCCCGCTGTGTCCTCGCTGTGTTCCCCGTTGTGTCCCGCTGTGTCCCCCCGCTGTGTCCCCCGCTGTGTCCTGCTGTGTCACCCGCTGTGTCCCGCTGTGTCCCGCTCTGTCCCTGCTGTGGCCCCCTGTGTCCCGCTGTATCCCCGCTGAGTGCCTGCTGTGTCCCGCTGTGTATTCCTTTGTGTCCAGCTGTGTCACCGCTGTGTCCCGCTGTGTCCCTTCCCTGTCTCCGCTGTCCCCCGCTGTGTCCCGCTATGTTCCCGCTCTATCGACGCTGTGTCCCGCTGGGTCCCGCTGTGTCCTCCCTTTGTTCCCCGCTGTGTCCCGCTGTATCCCCCGCTTTGTCCCGCTGTATCTACTGCTGTGTCCCCGCTGTGTCCCGCTGTGTCCTCGCTGTGTCCCCCGCTGTGTTCCGCTGTGTCCCGCTGTGTACAGCTGTGTCCCCCGCTGAGTCCTGCTGTGTCCCCGCTGTGTCCCAATGTGTCCTCGCTGTGTCCCCCACTGTGTTCCCCTGTGTCCCCCCTGTGTCCCCCGCTGTGTCCCGCTGTGTCCCCGCTGTGTGCACGCTGTGTCCCCCTGTGTACTCCGTTGTGTCCAGGTGTGTCTCCGCTCTGTCCGGCTGTGTCCCCTCTCTGTCACCGCAGTCCCCCACTGTGTTCCCCGCTGTGTCCCGCTTTGTCCCTTGCTTTGTCCTGCTGTGTCCCCGCAGTGTCCCTGATGTGTCCCGCTGTGTCACACTGTGTCCCATGGTGTCCCGCTTTGTCCCCCGCTGTGTCCCCCGCTGTGTCCCTCTGTGTCCCGCTGTGTCCCCCACTCTGTCTCGCTGTGTCCCGATGTGTCAACTGCTGTGTCCCCGCTGTGTCCTGCTGTGTCTCGCTGTGTCCCGCTGTATCCTCGCTGTGTCCCACGCTGTGGTCTTCTGTGTCCTCGCTGTGTCCCCTGCTGTGTCCCGTTGTGTCCCCAATGTGTACCCCGCTGTGTCCCGCTGTGTCCCGCTGTATCGACGCTGTGTCCCGCTGGGTCCCGCTGTGTCCTCGCTGTGTTCCCTGCTGTGTCCCGCTGTGTACCCCTCTGTGTCCCCCGCTGTGTCCCGCTGTGTCCCGCTGTCTACTGCTGTGTACCCCGCTGAGTCCCGCTGTGTCCCCGCTGTGTCCTAATGTGTCCTCACTGTGTCCCTCTGTGTCCCCCGCTTTGTCCCCCTCTGTGTCCCGCTGTGTCCCCCGCTGTGTAGCACTGTGTCCCCCGCTGTGTCCCACTGTGTCCTTGCTGTGTCCCCCGCTGTGTCCCCCCGCTGTGTCCCGCTGTGTCCCCGCAGGGTCACTGCAGTTTCGCGCTGTGTCCCGCTGTGTTCCGTGGTGTCCCGCTTTGTCCCCCGCTGAGTCCCATGCTGAGTCCCCGCTGTGTCACCGCTGTGTCCCGCTGTGTCCTCGCTGTGTCCCCCGCTGTGTCTTGCTCTGTCCCCCGGTGTGTCTCACGCTTTGTCCCCGCTGTGTCCCAGTGTGTCCCGCTGTGTCCCGCTGTGTCCCCACTGTTTCCTGTTGTGTCCACAGCTGTGTACCACGCTGTGTAACGCTGTGTGCCCGCTGTGTCCCGCTGTGTCCCGCTGTGTCGACGCTGTGTCCCGCTGTGTCCCCGCTTTGTCCCGCTTTGTCACACTGTGTCCCATGGTGTCCCGCTTTGTCCCCCGCTGTGTCCCCCGCTCTGTCCCGCTGTGTCCCGCTGTGTACTCCGTTGTGTCCAGCTGTGTCACCGCTCTGTCCCGATATGTCCCCTCTGTGTCGCTGCTGTGTCCCGCTGTGTCCTCGCTGTGTCCCCCCCTGTCTCCCGCTTTGTCCCCCGCTGTGTCCCGCTGTGTCCCCGCTGTGTCCCAAGCTGTGTCCAGCTGTGTCCCGCCGTGTACCCCGCTGTGTCCCGCTATGTCCCCGCAGTGTCCCCGCTGTGTCCCCGCTGTGTCACCGCTGTGTCCCGCTGTGTCCTCGCTGTGTCCCCTGCTGTGTGCCGTTGTGTCCCCAGCTGTGTACCCCGCTGTGTCCCCACTGTATCGACGCTGTGTCCCGGTGGGTCCCGCTGTGTCCTCCCTGTGTTCCTCGCTGTGTCCCGCTGTGTCCCCCGCTGTGTCCCGCTGTATCTACTGCTGTGTCCCCGCTGTGTCCGCTGTGTCTCGCTGTGTATCGGTGTGTCTTCGCTGTGTCCCCCGCTGTGGTTTTCTGTGTCCTCGCTGTGTCCCCCGCTGTATCGACGCTGTGTCCCGCTGTGTCCCCGCTGTATCGACGCTGTGTCCCGCTGGGTCCCGCAGTGTCCTGGCTATGTTCCCCGCTGTGTCCCGCTGTGTACCCCTCTGTTTGCCCCGCTGTGTCCCGCTGTGTCCCGCTGTGTACTGCTGTGTACCCCGCTGAGTCCCGCTGTGTCCCCGCTGTGTCCCAATGTGTCCTCGCTGTGTCCCCCGCTGTGTCCCGCTGTGTTCCCGCTCTGTCCCCCGCTGTGTCCCGCTGTGTCCCGCTGTGTCCCCCACTGTGTCCCCCGCTGTGTCCCGCTGTGTCCCCCGCTGTGTCCCGCTGTGTCCCCCGCTGTGTCCCGCTGTGTCCTTGCTGTGTCCCGCTGTGTCCCCCGCTGTGTCCCGCTGTGTCCCCGCAGGGTCACTGCAGTTTCGCGCTGTGTCCCGCTGTGTTCCGTGGTGTCCCGCTTTGTCCCCCGCTGTGTCCCCCGCTGAGTCCCTGCTGTGTCACCGCTGTATCCCGCTGTGTCTTCGCTGTGTCCCCCGCTGTCTCCCGCTCTGTCCCCCACTGTGTCTCACGCTTTGTCCCCTCTGTGTCCCAGTGTGTCCCGCTGTGTCCCGCTGTGTCCCCACTGTTTCCCGTTGTGTCCACAGCTGTGTACCACGCTGTGTGTCCCGCTGTGTCCCACTGTGTCCCCGCTGTGTGACCGCTGTGTCCTGCTGTGTACCCCTTTGTGTCCAACTGTGTCACCGCTGTGTCCCCGCTGTGTCCCCTCTCTGTCTCCGCTGTCCCGCTCTGTGTCCTTCATTGTGTCCCGCTGTGTCCTGCTCTGTGTCCCGCTGTGTCCCCCGCTGTGTCCCCGCTGTGTCCCGCTGTTTCACACTGTGTCCCTTGGTGTCCCGTTTTGTCCCCCGCTGTGTCCCCCACTGAGTCCCCTCTGTGTCACTGCTGTGTCTTGCTGTGGTCCTCGCTGTGTCCCACGCTGTGTCCCGCTGTGTCCCCCGCTGTGTCCTCCGCTGTGTCCCGCTGTGTCGCCGCTGTATCGACGCTGTGTCACGCTGGGTCCCGCTGTGTCCTCACTGTGTCCCCCGCCGTGTCCCGCTGTGTCTACTGCTGTGTCCCCGCTGTGTCCTGCTGTGTCTCGCTGTGTCTCACGCTTTGTCCCCGCTGTGTCCCACTGTGTCCCGCTGTGTCCCACTTTGCCCCCACTGTGTCTCGTTGTGTCCACAGCTGTGTAACACGCTGTGTAACGCTGTGTCCAAGCTGTATCGACGCTGTGTCCCGCTGGATCCCGCTGTGTCCTCGCTTATTTCCCCGCTGTGTCCCGCTGTGTCCCCCCCTGTGTCCCCCGCTGTGTCCCCCGCTGTGTCCTCGCTGTGTCCCCCGCTGTGTCCCGCTGCGTCCCTCGCTGTGTCCCGCCGTGTCCCTGCTGGGACCTGCTGTGTCCCGCTGTGTCCCCGCTGTGTCCCCGCTGT
>NW_012295333.1:0-2962 GCF_000151885.1 Dipodomys ordii
TCTGAAGGAGAATCGGTAGAAGCTAAATTTTGAAGCTGAAGCCAATGTAACCAGTAATAGTAGAAATAAGCAGTAATCATGAAGCTTCTAGAGATGCAGAAGATGAAGAAGTTGGAGTATGTCGAGAGAGAAGGATTAGGAGTTGGAGAAGCAATATGATAAGCAGATGCAGAAAGAGATGCAGATGGAATAGCAGTACGAGAAGTAGGAGATTCTTGTGAAGCAGAAGCAGGAGAATTTGAAGTTACAGAAGATGCAGAAGTAGAATGATAAGCTGAAGGAGAAATTGTAGCTGAAGCATATTGAGAAGCAGAAGCAAAATGAGAAGCATAAGAAGTGAAGGAGAATCAGGATGAGAAGCTGGAGAAGCTGAAGCAGGAGAAGCAGAAGCAGAAGTAACAGAAGAATGGAGAAGAAGCAGAAGCAGAAGGAGAAGCAGAAACAGAAGGAAAAGCAAAAAGAGAAGCAGGAGAAGCAGAAGAAGCAGCAGCAGGAGAAGCAGAAGCAGAAGAAGCCGAAGAAGCAGAAGCAGAACTTGAAGCAGAAGGAGAAGCAGGAGAAGCAGAAGAAGCAGAATTTGGAGAAGCAGAAGGAGAAGCAGAAGCAGAAAGAGAAGCAAAAGCAGAAGGAGAAGCAGAAGAAACAGAAGAAGCAGAGGCAGTAGCAGAAGAAGCAGAATATGCAGAAGCAGAAGGAGAAGCAGAAGGAAAAGCAGAAGAACGAGAAGGAGAAGGAGAAACAGAAGGAGAAGCAGAAAGAGAAGCAGAAGAAGGAGCAGGAGAAGGAAAAGCAGCAGGAGAAGCAGAAAGAGCAGCAGAAGGAGAAGCAGGAGAAGCAGAAACAGGAGAAGCAGAAGCAGAAGAAACAGGTGAAGGACAAGAAGCAGAAGCAGAAGGAGAAGCAGAAACAGAAGGAGAAGCAGAAAGAGAAGGAGGGGAAGCATAAGAAGCAGAAGCAGGAGAAGCAGAAGCATAAGAATCCGAAGAAGCAGAAGCAGAACCTGAAGCAGAAGGAGAAGCAGATGAAACAGAAGAAGTAGAAGCAGTAGCAGTTGTAGCAGAAGCAGAACGAGAAGCAGAAGGAAAAGCAGAAGAACAAGAAGGAGAAGGAGAAACAGAAGGAGCAGCAGAAGGAGAAGCAGAAAGAGAAGCAGGTAAAGCAGAAGAAGAAGAAGCAGAAGGAGAATCAGAAGGAGAAGAAGGAGAAGCAGAAGAAGATGCAGAAGGAGAAGCAGAAGAAGCAGAAGCAGAAGGAGAAGAAGGACAAACAGAAGAAGCAGAAGCAAAAGGAGAAGCAAAAGAAGGAGAAGGAGAAGGAGAAGCAGAAGCAGAAGAAGCAGAAGGAGAAGAAGGACAAACAGAAGAAGCAGAAGCAAAAGGAGAAGCAAAAGAAGGAGAAGGAGAAGGAGAAGCAGAAGCAGAAGAAGAAGCATAAGGACAAGCACAAGCAGGAGATGCAGAAGGAGGAGCAGGAGAAGCAGAAGAAACAGAAGCTGAAGGAGAAGCAGAAGTAGGAGAAGGAGAAGGAGGAGAAGCAGAAGGAGAAGCAGAAGGAGAAGCCGAAGCGGAATGAGAAGCAGAAAGAGAAGCAGGAGAAGCACAAGAAGCAGAAGCAGGAGAAGCCGAAAGAGAAGAAGCAGAAACAGAAGCAGAAGTAGAAGCAGAAGCAGAAGGAGAAGCAGCAGAAGAAGTAGAATCAGAAATTCAGGCAGGAGAAACAGAAGAAGCAGAAGCAGAAGCAGAAGGAGAAGCAAAAAGAGAAGCAGAAGAAGAAGTAGAAGAAGCAGCAGAAGGAGAAGCAGCAGAAGAAGCAGAAAAACAAGCAGGAGAAGCAGAATTAGAAAGAGAATTAGAAGCAGAAGAAGCTGAAGCAGAAGAAGAAGCAGTAGAAGCATAGAAGCAGGAGAAGCAGAACCAGAAGAAAAAGAAGAAGCAGAAGAAGCAGAAGCAGGACGAGAAGCAGAAGAAGAAGAAGGAGAAAGAGAAGGATTAGGAGTAGGAGGAGCAGAAGAAGAAGAATCTGGAGAAGAAGAAGGAGAACCAGAAGGAGAAGCAGAAGCAGAAAGAGAAGCAAAAGCAGAAGGAGAAGCTGAAGAAACAGAAGAAGCAGAAGCAGTAGCAGAAGAAGCTGAAGATGCAGAAGCAGAAAGAGAAGCAGAAGGAATAGCAGAAGAACAAGAAGGAGAAGCAGAAGGACAAGCAGAAGGACAAGCAGGAAAAGAAGAAGCAGCAGAAGCAGACGGAGAAGCAGAAGAAGGAGGAGAAGCAGAAGCAGAAGAAGAAGCAGAAGGAAAAGCACAAGCAGAAGGAGATGCAGAAGGAGAAGCAGGAGAAGCAGAAGAAACAGAAGCAGAAGGAGAAGAAGCAGAATCAGAAGAAGCAGAAGCAGAAATAGAAAGAGAAGCCAACGAAGAGAAGCAGAATGAGAAGCAGGAGAAGCAGAAGAAGCAGAAGCGGGAGAAGCAGAAGAAGAAGAAACAGAAGAAGGAGAAGGAGCAGAAGGAGAAGCAGAAAGAGAAGCAGGAAAAGCAGAAGAAGCAGAAGCAGGAGAAGCAGAAGCAGAAAACAGGAGAATGACAAGAAGCAGAAGCAGAAGGAGAAGCAGAAACAGAAGGAGAAGCAGAAAGAGAAAGAGGGGAAGCAGAAGAAGCAGAAGCAGGAGAAGCAGAAGCATAAGAATCCGAAGAAGCAGAAGCAGAACCTGAAGCAGAAGGAGAAGCAGGAGAAGCAGAAGAAGCAGAATCTGGAGAAGCAGAATGAGAAGCTGAAGTAGAAGCAGAAGCAGAAGCAGAAAGAGAATCAAAAGCAGAAGGAGAAGCAGAAGAAACAGAAGAAGCAGAAGCAGTAGCAGTTGCAGCAGAAGCAGAAGGGAAAGCAGAAGAACGAGAAGGAGAAGGAGAAACAGAAGGAGAAGCACAAGGAGAATCAGAAAAAGAAGCAGAAGAAGCAGAAGGAGAAGTAGA
>NW_012295334.1:0-5236 GCF_000151885.1 Dipodomys ordii
TCATCGACTCTGTGTCCCGCTGGGTCCCGCTGTGTCCTCGCTCTGTCCACCGCTGTGTCCCGCTGTGTCCACCGCTGTGTACCACTGTGTCCCCAGTTGTGTCCCACTGTGACCCGCTGTGGCCCCCGCTGTGTCCCCCGCTGTGTCCCGCTGTGTCCCCCGCTGTCTCCCACTGTGTCCACTGCTGTGTCCCCGCTGTGTCCCGCTTTTTCCCCCGCTGTGTCCCGCTGTGTCCTCGCTGTGTCTCCCGCTGTGTCCCGCTCTGTCCTCGCTGTGTCCCCTGCTGTGTCCCGCTGTGTCCCCCGCTGTGTCCTGATGTGTCCTGCTTTGTCCCGCTGTGTCCCTGCTGTGACCCTCAGTGTCCCAGTGTGTCCCCACTGTGGCCCTCTGTGTCCCGCTGTGTCCCGCTCTGTCCCTGCTGTGTCCTGCTGTGTCACACTGTGTCCCCACTTTGTGCCCGCTGTGTCCCGCTGTGTACTCCGTTGTGTCAGGCTGTGTCCCCCACTTTGTCCCGCTGTGTCCCCGCAGTGTCGCCGCTGTGTGCCGCTGTGTCACACTGTGTCTCATGGTGTCCTGCTTGGTCCCCAGCTGTGTCCACCGCTGAGTCCCCTCGGTGTCCTGCTGTGTCCTCGCTGTGTGCCCCGCTTTGTCCCACTTTGTCCCACGCTGTGTCCCACTGTGTCCTCGCTGTGTCCCCCGCTGTGTCCCGCTGTGTCCCCCACTCTGTCCCGTTGTTTCCCGCTGTGTCCCCCGCTGTGTCTCGCTGTGTCCCCGCAGGGTCACCGCTGTTTCGCGCTGTGTCCCGCTGTGTTCCGTGGTGTCACGCTGTGTCCCCAGCTGAGTCCCCGCTGTGTCTCCGCTGTGTCCCCGCTGTGTCCCGCTGTGTCCTCGCTGTGTCCCCCGCTGTCTCCCGCTCTGTCCCCCGCTGTGTCTCACGCTTTATCCCATCTGTGTCCCACTCTGTCCCGCTGTGTCCCGCTGTGTCCACCACTGTGTCCCTTTGTGTCCCCAGCTGTGTAACCTGCTGTGTAACGCTGTGAATCCCGCTGTATCGAGGCTGTGTCCCGATGGGTCCCTCTCTGTCCTTGCTCTGTTTTTCATGTTGTCCCTCTCTGTCCCCACTGTGTCCCCTGCTCTGTCCTACTGTGTCCCCCGCTGTGTCCCGTTTTGTCCCGCTGTGTCCCCCGCTGTGTCCCTGCTGTGTCCCTGCTGTGTCCCCGCTGTGTCACGCTGTGTCCTGTTGTGTCCCGATGTGTCCTGCTGTAACCCTGCTGAGTCCCCCTGTGTCCCCGCTGTGTCCTGCTGTGTCGTCGCTCTGTCCTCCGCTGTGTCCCGCTGTGTCCTCTGCTGTGTCCCGCTGTGTCACTCTGTGTCCCGCTGTATCCCGCTGTGACCCCTCTGAGTCCCCGCTGTGTCCCCGCTGTGTCCCCCGCTGTCTCCCACTCTGTCCCCCGCTGTGTCTCACGCTTTGTCCCCGCTGTGTCCCAATGTGACCCGCTGTGTCCCTCTGTGCCCACACTGTGTCCCGTTGTATCCACAGCTGTGTACCACGCTGTGTAACGCTGTGTCCCCGCTGTATCTATGCTGTTCCTCGCTGTGTCCCGCTGTGTCCTCGCTGTGTCCCCCGCTGTGTCCTCGCTGTGTCCCCAGCTGTGTCCCGCTGTGTCCTCACTGGGACCCCCGCTGGGTGCCGCTGGGTCCCACGCTGTGTCCCACTGTGTCCCGCTATGTCCCGCTCTGTCCCTGCTGTGTCCCGCTGTGTCCCGCTGTGTCCCCCTGTGTGCGTGCTGTGTCCCGCTATGTACTCCGTTGTGTCCAGCTGTTTCACCGCTGTGTCCCCTGCTTTGTCCCGCTTTGTCCCGCTGTGTCCTCGCTGCGTCCTCCGCTGTGTCCCGCTGTGTCCCCCGCTGTGTCCTGCTGTGTCCCGCTGGGTCCCGCTCTGTCCCTGCTGTGTCCCGCTGTGCCCTGCTGTGTCCTCGCTGTGTCCCCCACTGTCTCCCGCTCTGTCCCTCGCTGTGTCTCATGATTTGTCCTTGCTTTGTCCCACTGTGTCCCGCTGTGTCCCGCTGTGCCCCCACTGTGTCCCCTTGTGTCCACAGATGTGTACCACACTGTGTAACGTTGTATCCCCGCTGTATCGACGCTGTGTCCTCGCTGTGTTCCCTGCTGTGTCCCGCAGTGTCCCCCGCTGTGTCCCCCGCTGTGTCCTCGCTGTGTCCCCCGCTGTGTCCCGCTGTGTCCTCGCTGTGTCCCCCGCTGTGTCCTGCTGTGTCCCCCGCTGTGTCCCGCTGTGTCCTCGCTGTGTCCCGCTCTGTCTCCCCCTTGTCCCCGCTGTGTCCCGCTGTGTCCCGTGGTGTCCCGCTTTGTCCCCCGCTGAGTCCCCCGCTGAGTTCCCGCTGTGTCCCCACCTTGTCCCGCTCTGTCCTCCCTGTGTCCCCCGCTGTGTCCCGCTGTGTCCCCTGCTGTTTCCCGCTGTGTCTACTGCTGTGTCCCTGCTGTGTCCCGCTGTGTCCCGCTGTGTCCCCCTGTGTCCTCACTGTGTCCCACGCTGTGTTCCGCTGAGTCTTTGCTGTGTCCCCCGATGTGCCCCGTTGTGTCCCCAGCTGTGTACCCCGCTGTGGCCCACTCTGTCCCCGCTGTATCGACGCTGTGTCCCGCTGTGTCCCACTGTGTCCTCGCTGTGTCCCCCGCTGTCTCCCGCTCTGTCCCCCGCTGTGTCTCATGCTTTGTCCCAGCTGTGTCCCACTGTGTTCCGCTCTGTCCCGCTGTGCCCCCACTGTGTCCCCTTGTGTCCACCGCTGTGTACCACGCTGTGTAACGCTGTGAACCCGCTATATCGCGCTATATCGACGCTGTGTCCCGCTGGGTCCCGCTGTGTCCTCGCTGTGTTCCCCGCTGTGTCCCGCAGTGTCCCCCGCTGTGTCCCCCGCTGTGTCCTCGTTGTGTCCCCCGCTGTGTCCCACTGTGTCCTCGCTGGGTCCCCCGCTGTGTCCCGCTTTGTCCCCTGCTGTGTCCCGCTGGGTCCCACTGTGTCCCGCTCTGTCCCTGCTGTGTCCCGCTGTGTCCTGCTGTGTCCTCGTTGTGTCCCCCGCTGTCTCCCGCTCTGTCCCCTGCTGTGTCTCACGATTTGTCCTCGCTGTGTCCCACTGTGTAACGCTCTGTCCCGCTGTGCCCCCACTGTGTCCCCTTGTGTCCACAGACTTGTACCACACTGTGTAACGCTGTATCCCCGCTGTATCGACGCTGTGTCCAGCTGGGTCCCGCTGTGTCCTCGCTGTGTTCCCCGCTGTGTCTCGCAGTGTCCCCCGCTGTGTCCCCCGCTGTGTCCTCGCTGTGTCCCCTGCTGTGTCCCGCTGTGTCCTTGCTGTGTCCCCCGCTGTGTCCCGCTGTGTCCCCGCAGGGTCACCGCTGTTTCCCGCTGTGTCCCGTGGTGTCCCGCTTTGTCCCCCGCTGTGTCCCCTGCTGAGTCCCCGCTGTGTCCCCGCTGTGTCGCGCTCTGTCCTCTCTGTGTCCCCCGCTGTGTCCCGCTGTGTCCCCTGCTGTTTCCCGCTGTGTCTACTGCTGTGTTCCTGCTGTGTCCCGCTGTGTCCCGCTGTGTCCCCCTGTGTCCTCACTGTGTCCCACGCTGTGTTCCGCTGAGTCCTTGCTGTGTCCCCCGATGTGCCCCGTTGTGTCCCCAGCTGTGTACCCCGCTGTGGCCCACTGTGTCCCCGCTGTATCGACGCTGTGTCCCGCTGTGTCCCACTGTGTCCTCGCTGTGTCCCCCGCTGTCTCCCGCTCTGTCCCCCGCTGTGTCTCATGCTTTGTCCCAGCTGTGTCCCACTGTGTTCCGCTCTGTCCCGCTGTGCCCCCACTGTGTCCCCTTGTGTCCACTGCTGTGTACCACGCTGTGTAACGCTGTGAACCCGCTATATCGACGCTGTGTCCCGCTGGGTCCCGCTGTGTCCTCGCTGTGTTCCCCGCTGTGTCCCGCAGTGTCCCCCGCTGTGTCCCCCGCTGTGTCCTCGCTGTGTCCCCCACTGTGTCCCACAGTGTCTTCGCTGGGTCCCCCGCTGTGTCCCGCTTTGTCCCCTGCTGTGTCCCGCTGGGTCCCACTGTGTCCCGCTCTGTCCCTGCTGTGTCCTGCTGTGTCCTCGCTGTGTCCCCCACTGTCTCCTGCTCTTTCCCTCTGTGTCTCACGATTTGTCCTCGTTGTGTCCCACTGTGTCCCGCTCTGTCCCGCTGTGCCCGCACTGTGTCCCCTTGTTTCCACAGATTTGTACCACACTGTGTAACGCTGTTTCCCTGCTGTAGCGACGCTGGGTCCCGCTGGGTCCCGCTGTGTCCTCGCTGTGTTCCCTGCTGTGTCCCGCTGTGTCCCCCGGTGTGTCCCCCGCTGTTTAACTGTCTTTGTCCCCTGCTGTGTCCCGCTGTGTCCTCGCTGGGCCCCCCGCGGTTTCCCGCTGGGTCCCCCGCTGTGTCCCTCTGTATCCCGATGTGTCCCCTGCTCTGTACCCTGCTTTGTCCCGCTGTGTCCGCCGCTGTGTCCCGCTGTGTCCCCCTCTGTGTCCCGCTGTGTCTTCGCTGTGTCCCGCTCTGTCTCCCCCTTGTCCCCGCTGTGTCCCGCTCTGTCCCGTGGTGTCCCGCTTTGTCCCCCGCTGTGTCCCCCGCTAAGTCCCCGCTGTGTCCCCGCTGTGTCCTGCTGTGTCCCACTGTGTCCCGTGGTGTCCCAGTTTGTCCTTCGCTGTGTCCCCAGGTGAGTCCCCGCTGTGTCCCGCTGTGTCCCCCACTGGGTCCCGCTGTGTCCCCACAGGGTCACCGCTGTTTCTCGCTGTGACCCGCTGTGTTCCGTGGTGTCCCGCTTTGTCCCCCGCTGTGTCCCCCGCTGAGTCCCCGCTGTGTCCCCCGCTTTGTACCGCTGTGTCCGTGCAGTGTCCCCGCTGGGTCCCACTGTGTCACACTGTCCCGTGGTGTCCTGCTTTGTCCCCCGCTGTGTCCCCCACTGAGTCCCCTCTGTGTCACAACTGTGTCCCGCTGTGTCCTTGCTGTGTCCCCCGCTGTCTCCCGCTTTGTCCCCCGCTGTATCCCGCACCCCACTGTACCGCTGTGTCCTCGCTGTGTCCCCCACTGTGTCCAGCTGTGTCCTCCGTGTATCCCAAGCTGTGTCCCGCTATGTCCCTCTGTGTCCCCGCTGTGTCCCGCTATGTTCCCACAGTGTCCTCGCTGTGTCCCTCTGTGTCCCGCTTGTCCTCGATGT
>NW_012295335.1:0-1861 GCF_000151885.1 Dipodomys ordii
TCATGGCCTGCAGGATCACAGCCCCAAATTGGCGGCTGGCGGGGCTTTTGTCATGGCCTGCGGGGTCCAACCCCAGCTAGGAGGCGGGCGGGTCTGTGTCATGGCCTGCGGGGTCCAGCCCCAGCTTGGCGGCGGGCGGCGCCGTGTCCTGTCCTAAGGAGTCCAGCCCCAGCTCGGCGGCCGGGCGGCGCCGTGTCCTGGCATGCGCGGGGTCCAGCCCCAGCTCGGCGGCCGGGCGGCGCCGTGTCCTGGCCTGCGCGGAGCCTGACCCTGGCTGCCACACAGCTCGCTGCAGGTCAGCCCACCCATCCCACAAGTGGCCGGGACGACAGTGTGCCCCACTGGGCCCAGCCCTGTTTTTAATTTTGTTTGCATTTTACTTTGCTCACACCAACACCATGATTTGAATCTAAGGGGACATAGTTACTCCTTCATTTGTTCTGGTACCAAGGAAATCCTGGGACAGCTAATCAGGTCTGTACGGGGCCAGGTACCAAAGTTGGATAGTCTTCCCGGGGGGCACCTTTGCATATTTCTCTAGCAATGATGATGATTTCGATCTCACGTCTGCCATTTCTTTTTCGGTTAGGGGGCCGTGCAGCTCTGACCTATATGTGTGGAGTTGGTGCTTCTGAACAGAGTGGCGGCAACCACACTGGGTCTTAAAATGAGCTCGAGAACAATGGATTCGAGGGGTAGACCTCAGGGGGGAGCAGCCATGTCCGGGCGAGGGTGGGGGAGCGGCGTCACCCGCCTGCTGCGACCCGCCGTCTGCGTCGCTGCATTCGCAGTTTCAAGTCCTTTGTGCTCCACACTCAGGAGGAACCTGCAATGCGCGGCTGCGTCGGGCCGTGTGGACGCGCCGTTCTCATTCTCCAGGGCTCGGTGCGTCGGCCGTCTGCTCCAGCCCCATCGCCAGGACGCGGTGCGCGTGGGCCCCAGGAGTGGACGGGCGTCTCCGCGCCAGCCTGTGTGCGCGTCACCTCCCTCCACACTCGGCTCCAGCCACACTGGGGGTGGATGGGGGTGGATGCGGCTGCAGACCTGCGCTGCTCCTGGTGGAGTGCTCTGGGCGGAGGCTACATGTGGAGGCCGTGTGTGGAGGCTGTGTGTGGAGGCTGCGTGTGGAGGCTGTGTGTGGAGGCCGTGTGTGGAGGCCACGTGTGGAGGCTGCGTGTGGAGGCCATGTGTGGAGGCTGTGTGTGGAGGCTGTGTGTGGAGGCTGCATGTGGAGGCTGTGTGTGGAGGCCGTGTGTGGAGGCCGTGTGTGGAGGCTGCGTGTGGAGGCCGGGTGTGGAGGCCGTGTGTGGAGGCCGCGTGTGGAGGCCGCGTGTGGAGGCCGTGTGTGGAGGCCGCGTGTGGAGGCCGCGTGTGGAGGCCATGTGTGGAGGCTGTGTGTGGAGGCTGTGTGTGGAGGCTGCATGTGGAGGCTGTGTGTGGAGGCCGTGTGTGGAGGCCGTGTGTGGAGGCTGCGTGTGGAGGCCGGGTGTGGAGGCCGTGTGTGGAGGCCGCGTGTGGAGGCCGCTGCGGCTCCTCCTGGTGGAGTGCTCTGGGCAGAGGCCGTGTGTGGAGGCTGCGTGTGGAGGCTGGGTGTGGAGGCCGTGTGTGGAGGCTGCGTGGGGAGGCCGTGTGTGGAGGCTATGTGTGGAGGCCACATGTGGAGGCTGCGTGTGGAGGCCGCGTGTGGAGGCTGTGTGTGGAGGCCGTGTGTGGAGGCCGCGTGTGGAGGCTGTGTGTGGAGGCCGTGTGTGGAGGCTGCGTGGGGAGGCCGTGTGTGGAGGCTATGTGTGGAGGCCACATGTGGAGGCTGTGTGTGGAGGCCGTGTGTGGAGGCCGTGTGTGGAGGCTGTGTGTGGATGAT
>NW_012295336.1:0-5235 GCF_000151885.1 Dipodomys ordii
GCAGGACACAGCGGGGACACAGCAGGGACTCAGCGGGGGACACAGCGGGGGACAAAGCGGGACACCACGGGACACAGCGGAACACAGCGGGGACAAGGAGGAGACAGAGCAGGACACAGCGAGGACACAGCGGGACAAAGCAGGGTACACAGCAGGGGACACAGCGGGACACAGCGGGACACAGCGGGGGACACAGCGGGACACAGCGGGGGACACAGCGAGGACACAGCGGGATACAGCGGGGGACACAGCGAGGACACAGCGGGGGACACACCGGGGGACACAGCGGAACACAGCAGGGAACACAGCGAGGACACAGCGGGACCCAGCAGTACACAGCGTTGATACAGCGGGGATACAGCGTTACACAGTGTGGTACACATCTGTGGACACAAGGGGACACAGTGTGGGCACAGCGGGACACAGCGGGACACAGTGGGACAAAGCAAGGACAAATCGTGAGACACAGCGAGGGACAGAGCTCGAGACAGCGGGGGACACAGCTAGGACACAGCAGGGCACAGCGGGACACAGCAGGGACAGAGCGGGACACAGCGGGACACAGCGTGACACAGCGGGGGACCCAGCGGGACCCAGCGGGGAACCCAGCGAGGACACAGCAGGACAAAGCAGGGGACACAGCGGTGACAAAGCTGGACACAACCGAGTACATAGCAGGATTCAGCAGGACACAGCGTCGATACAGTAGGGACACAGCATTATACAGTATGGTACACAGCTGTGGACACAACGGGACACAGTGGGGGCACAGCGGGACACAGCGGAACACAGTGGGACACAGCAGGGCAAAGCGTGAGACACAGTGGGGGACAGAGAGTGAGACAGCGGGGGACACAGCGAGGACACAGCGGGACACAGCGGGGGTAACAGCGGGAAACAGCGGTGGACACAGGGGGACAGAGCGGGGGACACAGCGGGACACAGCGGGGGAAACAGCGGGAGACAGCGGTGGACACACGGGACACAGCGGGGACAGAGCGGGACACAGCGGTGGACACAGCAGGACACAGCGGTGGACACAGCGAGGACACAGCGGGACACAGCGGGACACAGCGTCGACACAGCGGGGACAGAGTGGGCCACAGCGGGGTACACAGCTGGGGATACAACGGGGCACATCGGGGGACACAGCAAGGACTCAGCGGAACACAGCGTGGGACACAGTGAGGACACAGGGGGCACAGCGGGACACAGAGGGACACAGCAGGAACACAGCAGTAGACACAGCGGGAAACAGCAGGGGACACAGCGGGATACAGAGGGGGACAGAGGGAGGACAGAGCACGACACAGCGGGGACACAGCTGGGACTCAGCGGGGGACACAGCGGGGGACAAAGCGGGACACCACGGGACACAGCGGGAAACAGCGGTGACCCTGCGGGGACACAGCGGGACACAGCGGGGGACACAGCAAGGACACAGCGGGACACAGCAGGGGAACCAGCGGGGGACACAGCGGGGGACACTGCGAGACACAGCGGGGAACACAGCGAGGACACAGCGGGACCCAGCGGGACACAGCGTCGATACAGCGGGCACACAGCGTTACACAGCGTGGTACACAGCTGTGGACACAACGGGACACAGTGGGGGCACAGCGGGACACAGCAGAACACAGTGGGACTCAGCAGGGACAAAGCGTGAGACACAGCGGGGGACAGAGCGGGAGACAGCGCGGGACACAGCGAGGACACAGCGGGACACAACGGGGGAAACAGCGGGACACAGCGGTTTACACAGCGGGACAGAACGGGGGACACAGCGGGACACAGCGGTGGACACAGCGGGACACAGCGGTGGACACAGCGAGGACACAGCAGAACCCAGCGGGCCACAGGGTCGATACAGCGGGGACAGAGTGGGCCACAGCGGGGTACACAGTTGGGGACACAACGGGGCACATCGGAGGACACAGCAAGGACTCAGCGGAACACAGCATGGGACACAGTGAGGACACAGGGGGACACAGCGGGACACAGCGGGACAGAACAGGAACACAGCAGTAGACACAGCGGGACACAGCCGGGGACACATTGGGACACAGCGGGGACACAGCGGGGACACAGCAGTACTCAGCTGGGGACACAGCAATACACAGCGGGACACAGCGGGGACACAGCGGGGACTCAGCGGGGGACACAGCGGGTGACAAAGCGGGACACCACGGGACACAGCGGGACACAGCGGAGACAAGGGGGAGACACAGCGGGACACAGCGTAGACACAGCGGGACACAGCGGGGGACACAGCGGGACACAGCGGCGGACACAGCGGGACAAAGCAGGGTACAGAGCAGGGGACACATCGGGATAATGAGGGACAGAGCGGGGGACACAGCGGGAAACAGCGGGGGGCCCAGCGAGGACACAGCGGGACACAGCGGGGGACACAGACAGGAAAACAGCGGGGGACACACCGGGGACACAGCGGGACACAGCAGGGAACACAGCGAGGACACAGCGGGACCAAGCGGGACCCAGCGTCGATACAGCGGGGTACAGCGTTACACATTGTGGTACAAATCTGTGGACACAAGGGGACACAGTGGGGGCACAGCGGGACAGAGCGGGACACAGTGGGACACAGCGAGGACAAATCATGAGACACAGCGAGGGACAGAGCGGGAGACAGCGGGGGACACAGCGAGGACACAGCAGGCACAGCGGGACACAGCAGGGACAGAGCGGGACACAGCGGGACACAGCGGGACACAGCGGCGGACACAGCGGGACGCAGCGAGGACACAGCGGGACACAACGGGACAAAGCGGACAAAGCAGGGGACACAGCGGTGAAACAGCTGGACACAACGAAGTACATAGCGGGACACAGCACGCACACAGGGAGACACAGCGGGACACAGCGGGACACAGCAGGGACAGAGCGGGACACAGCGGGACACAGTGGGACACAGCGGGGGACCCAGCGGGACCCAGCGGGGGACCCAGCTAGGACACAGTGGGACACAGCTGGGGGCACAGCGAGTGCACAGCAGGGGACACAGCGGGACACAGCGAGGAACAGCGTAGATACAGCGGGGACACAACGTTACACAGCGTGGTACACAGCTGTGGATACAACGGGACACAGTGTGGGCACAGCGGGACACAGCGGGTCACAGTGGGACACAGCGGGGACAAAGCGTGAGACACAGCGGGGGACAGAGTGGGAGACAGCGGGGGACACAGCAGGGACACAGCGGGGACTCAGCGGGGTCACAGCGGGATACAGCGGGACACAGACTGACACAGCGGGACACAGCAGAGGACACAGCGGGACACAGCGGAGGACAGAGCGACGACACAGCAGGACACAGCGGGGACACAGGGGGACTCAGCAGGGTTACAGCGGGACACAACGGGACACAGCAGGACACAGCGTGACACAGCGGGGACACAGCGGGGACACAGCAGGGGCACAGCGGGGGACACAGCGGGACACAACGGGACACAGCGGGGGACACAGTAGGACAGAGCGGGGGACACAGCGGGGGACAGAGGGGGACACCACGAATAACAGAGCAAGGACAGAGAGGGACCCAGTGGGACACAGCCTCGATACAGCGGGATTCACAGCGTTACACAGCAGGTTACACAGCTGGGGACACAAAGGGACACAGTGGTGGACACAGCGGGACACAGCGGGACAGAGTGGGACACAGATGGGACAAAGCGTGAGACACAGCGGGGGACAGAGCGGGAGATAGCGGGGAACACAGCGAGGACACAGCGGGACACAGCGGGGACACAGCGGAGACACAGCTAGGACACAGCGGGACACAGCGGGACACAGTGGGCACACAAAGGGGACTCAGCGGGGGAAACAGCGGGGGAAAAATCGGGACACCATGGGACACATGGTGACACAGCAGGACACAGAGGGAACACTGCGTCGACACAGCGGGACAAAGCGGGGGACACAGCGGGACACAGCGGGACACAGCGGGGGACACAGCGGGGGACAGTGGAGACAAAGAGAGGACACAGCGGGACACAGCGGTGACACAGCTGGACACAACGGAGTACACAGGGGGACACAGCAGGCACAAAGCGGGGACAGAGCGGGACACAGCTGGACACAGCGGGACATAGCGGGGGACACAGCGGGACACAGAGGAGGACACAGCAAGAGACACAGCGAGACACATCAGAGACAAAGCTATACACAGCGGGGTACATAGAGGGACACAGCGGGGAAACAGCGGGGGACACAGCGGGACACAGCGGGGAACACAGCGAGGACACAGCGGGACACAGCGGGACACAGCGTCGATACAGCGAGGACACAGTGGGACACAGCAGGGTACACAACTGGGGACACAACGGGACACAGCGGGGGACACATTGAGGACACAGCAGGACACAGCGGGGGACACAGGGGGGACACAGCGGGACACAGCGGGGGACACAGCGAATACACATTTGGACACAGCGGGGACACAGCGGGACTCAGCGGGGGACACAGCAGTACATATCGGGACACAGCGGGACACAGCGGCGGACACAGAGGGGTACACAGCAGGACACAGCGAGGACACAGCGGGAAACAGCGGGATACAGCATCATTACAACGGAGACACAGCGGGACAGAGCGGGGTACACAGCTGGGGACACAACGGACCACAGCGGGGGACACAGCGAGGACACAGTGGGACACAGCGGGACACAGCGGGGACATTGCGGGAACATAGCGGGACACAGCGGGGTACACAGCGGGACACAGCAGGACACAGCTTGTGTCCCAGCGGGGACACAGCGGGACACAGCGGGGGACACAGCTAGGACACAGCGGGACACAGCGGGACACAGTGGGGACACAAATGGGACTCAGAGGGGGAAACAGCGAGGAAAAAAGCGGGACACCATAGGACACAGTGTGACACAGCAGGACACAGAGGGAACACTGCGTCGACACAGCAGGACAAAGCGGGGGACACAGCGGGACACAGCGGGACACAGCGGGGGACACAGCGGGGGACAGTGGAGACAAAGAGAGGACACAGCGGGACACAGCGGTGACACAGCTGGACACAACGGAGTACACAGCGGGACACAGCGGGCACAAAGCGGGGACAGAGCGGGACACAGCTGGACACAGCGGGACATAGTGGGGGACACAGCGGGACACAGAGGGGGACACAGTGAGGACACAGTGGGACACAGCGGGGGACACAGCGAGGACACAGCGGTGACACAGCTGGACACAACGAAGTTG
>NW_012295337.1:0-5234 GCF_000151885.1 Dipodomys ordii
CTCCCTCTTATTCTCGTTCATCCGCTTTTCTTTCTGAATCTACCTACAGCTTCAAGCCACAACTACTACTGCTTCTTCTGTATCTACTGCATCACCTTCTGCAAAAGATTCTCTTTCAGATTCTGCATATCATTCAGCTAATCATTCAGCTTCTCCAGATTCTGCTTCTTCTGCTTCTCCTGCTTCCGCTTTTGCTTCAGGTTTTGCTTCTGCTTCTTCGGATTCTTATGCTTCTGCTTCTCCTGCTTCTGCTTCTTCTGCTTCCCCTCCTCTTTCTGCTTCTCCTTCTGTTTCTGCTTCTCCTTCTGCTTCTGATTCTTGTCCTTCTCCTGTTTCTTCTGCTTCTGCTTCTCCTGCTTCTTCTGCTTTTCCTGCTTCTCTTTCTGCTTCTCCTTCTGCTTTTCCTTCTCCTTCTGCTTCTGCTCCTTCTCCTTCTTCTGTTTCTTCTTCTTCTGCTTCCCCCGCTTCTCCTTCTTCTGCTTCTCCTGCTTCTCGTTCTGCTTCTCTTCGTCGGCTTCTCTTTCTACTTCTTCTTCTTCTGATTCTGCTTCTTCTACTTCTTCTCTCCTTCTGCTTCTGCTTCTTCTGCTTCTCCTGCTTCTCCTTCTGCATCTCCTTCTGCTTGTGCTTTTCGTCTTCTTCTTCTTCTGCTTCTGCTTCTCCTTCTTCTGCTTCTCCGTCTGATTCTGCTTCTTCTGCCTTTCCTGATTCTCCTTCTGCTTCTCCTTCTTCTTCTCTTTCTGTTTCTGCTTCTCGTTCTTCTGCTATTCCTTCTGCTTCTCTTTCTGCTTCGGCATCTTCAGCTTCTTCTGCTACTGCTTCTGCTTCTTCTGTTTCTTCTGCTTCTCCTTCTGCTTTTGCTTCTCTTTCTGCTTCTGCTTCTCCTTCTGGTTCTCCTTCTTCTTCTCCAGATTCTGATTCTTCTGCTTCTCCTGCTTCTCCTTCTGCTTCAGGTTCTGCTTCTGCTTCTTCGGCTTCTTCTGCTTCTATTTCTGCTTCTCCTTCTGTTTCTGCTTCTCTTTCTGCTTCTGTTTCTTCTCCTTCTTCTATTTCTTCTGCTTATGCTTCTCCTGCTTCTCCTTCTGTTTCTCTTTATTCTTATCCTTCTGCTTCTCCTTCTCCTTATTCTGCTTCTCCTTCTGCTTCTGCTTCTGCTTCTCCTTCTGCATCTTCTTCTGTTTCAATTTCTCCTTCTTCTGCTTTTCATTCTGCTTCTGCTTCTCCTGCTTCTGCTTCTTCTGCTTCTCCTTCTCATTCTCCTTCTCTTTCTGCTTCTGCTTATCCGTCTCTTTCTCCTACTCCTAATCCTTCTCTTTCTCCTTCTCCTTATTCTTCTTCTGTTTTTCCTGCTACTTCTTCTTCTGCTTCTTCTTCTTTTTCTGCTTTTTCAGTTTCTTCTGCTTCAGCTTCTGCTTCTTCTTCTTCTCCTTCTGCTTCTGTTTCTCCTTCTGCTTCTGCTCTTCTCCTTCTTCTGTTTCTTCTGCTTCTGCTTCTCCTGCTTCTCCTTCTTCTGCTTCTCCTACTTCTCCTTCTGCTTCTCCGTCTCATTCTCCTTCTCCTTCAATTTCTCCTTCTTGTGCTTCTTATTCTGCTTCTGCTTCTCCTGCTTCTGCTTCTTCTGTATCTCCTTCTGCTTCTCCTTCTGCTTCTCTTTCTGCTTCTAATTCTGATTCTGCTCCTCCTACTCCTAATCCTTCTCTTTCTCCTTCTCATTCTTCTGCTTCTCGTTCTGCTTCTTCTGCTTGTTCTGTATCTTCTGCTTCTGCTTTTCCAGCTTCTGCTGCTTCTGCTTGTCCTTCTGCTTCAGGTTCTCCTTCTGCTTCTTGGGCTTCTTCTGTTTCTTCTGCTTCTGCTTCTCCTGTAACTGCTTCTTCTGTTTCTGTTTCTATTTCTGCTTCTCCTTCTGCTTCTGCTTCTCCTTCTGCTCCTTCTCCTTCTTCTGTTTCTTCTTCTGCTTCTCCCGCTTCTGCTTCTTCTGCTTCTCCTGCTTGTCCTTCTCCTTCTGCTTCTCCTTCTCCCTCTTCTGCTTCTCTTTCTGCTTCTGCTTCTTCTGATTCTCCAACTTCTCCTTCTGTTTCCGCTTCTCTTTCTGCTTCTGCATCTCCTTCTGCTTCACCTTCTGCTGCTCCTTCTCCTTCTTCTGTTTCTCCCTCTGCTTCTACTTCTGCTTCTTATGCTTCTTCTTTTTCTTCTGCTTCTGCTTCTTCTGCTTCTGCTTCTTATGCTTCTACTGCTTCTTCTTCTGGTTCTGCTTCTTCAGCTTCTAATTCTCTTTCTGCTTCTGCTTCTCCTGCTTGTTTTTCTGCTTCTTCTGCTGCTTCTCCTTCTGCTGCTTCTTTTACTACTCCTTGTGCTTCTCTTTTTGCTTCTCCTTCTGCTTCTGTTTCTGCTTCTTCTGTTTCTCCTGCCTGAATTTCTGGTTCTACTTCTTCTGCTGCTTCTCCTTCTGCTTCTGCTTCTCCTTCTGCTAAAGTTTCTGCTTCTTCTGCTTCTTCTCTTTCGGCTTCTCCTGCTTCTGCTTCTTGTCCTTCTCCTGCTTCTCTTTCTGCTTCTCATTCTGCTTCTGCTTCTCCTTCTGCTTCTCCTCCTTCTCCTTCTCCTACTTCTGCTTCTCCTTGAGCTTCTGATTCTTCTGCTTCTCCTGCTTCTCCTTCTGCATCTCCTTCTGCTTGTGCTTGTCCTTATGCTTCTGCTTCTGCTTCTCCTTCTTTTGCTTCTCCTTTTGCTTCTGCTTCTTCTGCTTTTCCTGCTTCTCCTCCTGCTTCTGCTACTTCTGCTTCTCCTGCTTCTCATTCTGCATCTTCTTCTGCTTCTCCTTCTCCTTCTTCTGCTTCTCCTTCTGATTCTCCTTTTTCTTCTTCTTCTTCTGCTTTACCTGCGTCTCTTTCTGCTTCCCCTTCTGTTTCTCCTTCTGTTTCTCCTTCTCCTTCTTGTTCTTCTGCTTTTCCTTCTGCTTCTGCTACAACTGCTTCTGCTTCTACTTCTTCTGTTTCTTCTGCTTCTCCTTTTGCTTTTGATTCTCTTTCTGTTTCTGCTTCTCCTTCTGCTTCTTATTCTGCTTCTTCAGATTCTGCTTCTTCTGCTTCTCCTGTTTGTCCTTCTCCTTTTGCTTTTGATTCTCTTTCTGCTTCTGCTTCTCCCTTCTGCTTCTTATTCTGCTTCTTCAGATTCTGCTTCTTCTGCTTCTCCTGTTTGTCCTTCTGCTTCAGGTTCTCCTTCTGCTTCTTCACATTCTTATGCTTCTGCTTCTCCTGCTTCTGCTTCTTCTGCTTTCCCTCCTTCTCTTCCTGCTTCTCCTTCTGTTTCTGCTTCTCCTTCTGCTTCTGCTTCTTGTCCTTCTTGTGTTTCTTCTGCTTCTGCTTCTCAAGTTTCTGCATCTCCTGCTTCTCCTTCTGCTGCTCTTTCTGCTTCTCCTGCTGCTTTTCCTTCTCCGGCTCCTTCTTCTGCTTCTCTTTCTGCTTCTCCTTCTGTTTCTCCTACTCCTTCTCCTTCTCGTTCTTCTGCTTTTCCTTCTGCTTCTGCATCTTCTGCTTCTTCTGCTACTGCCTCTGCTTCTTCTGTTTCTTCTGCTTCCCCTTCAGCTTCTCCTTCTGCTTTTGCTTCTCTTTCTGCTTCTGCTTCTCCTTCTGGTTCTCCTTCTTCTTCTCCAGATTCTGCTTCTTCTGCTTCTCCTGCTTCTCCTTCTGCTTCAGGTTCTGCTTCTGCTTCTTCTGCTTCTTCTGCTTCTGCTTCTCCTGCTGCTGCTTCTTCTGCTTCTCCTGCTTCTCTTTCTGCTTTTCCTTCTGTTTCTGCGTCTCCTTCTGCTTCTTCTCCTTCCTATGTTTCTTCTGCTTCTGCTTCTCCTGCTTCTGCTTCTCCTGCTTCTCGTTGTGCTTCTCTTTCTGCTTCTCCTTCTCCTTCTTCTGCTTCTCCTTCTGCTTCTGCTTCTGCTTCTGCTTCAATTTCTCCCTCTGCTTCTCATTCTGCTTCTGCGTCTTCTGTTTCTTCTGCTTCTCCTGCTTCTGCTTCTCCTGCTTCTCCTACTTCTCGTGCTGCTTCTCTTTCTGCTTCTCTTTCTGCTTCTCCTTCTCCTTCCTCTGCTTCTCCTTCTGCTTCTGCTTCTCCTTCTGCTTCTGCTTCTGCTTCAATTTCTCCTTCTGCTTCTCATTCTGCTTCTGCGTCTTCTGTTTCTTCTGCTTCTCCTGCTTCTGCTTCTCCTTCTTCTCCTACTTCTCGTGCTGCTTCTCCTTCTGCGTCTCTTTCTGCTTCTGCTTATCCTTTTGCTTCTCCTACTCCTAATCCTTCTCTTTCGCCTTCTCCTTCTCCTTCTTCTGCTTCTCCTGCTTCTCCTTCTGCATCTTCTTCTGCTTCTGCTTCTCCTTCTGCTGCTTCTTCTGTTTCTGCTTCTCCTTCTTCTGCTTCTCCCTCTGATTCTGCTTCTTATGCTTATTCTTTTTCTTTTGCTTCTGCTTCTCCTGCTTCTGCTTCTTCTGCTTCTACTGCTTCTCCTTCTCCTTCTCCTTCTCCTTCTCCTTCTTCTTCTTCTTCTTCTTCTTCTTCTTCTTCTTCTTCTTCTTCTTCTTCTTCTTCTTCTTCTTCTTCTTCTTCTTCTTCTTCTTCTTCTTCTTCTTCTTCTTATTTTTCTTCTTCTCTTTCTGCTGCTTCTGCTTTTCCTGCGTCTTCTGCTTCTAGTGCTTCTCTTTCTGCTTCTCCTTCTCCTTCTGCTTCTGCTTCTGCTTCTTGTCCTTCTCCTGTTTCTTCTGCTTCTGCTTCTCCTGCTTCTGCTTCTTCTGCTTTTCCTGCTTCTTTCTGCTTCTCCTTCTGCTTCTGCTCCTCCTTCTGCTTCTGCTCCTTCTATTTCTTCTGTTTCTTCTTCTTCTCCTTCTCCCGCTCTGCTTCTTCTGCTTCTCCTGCTTCTCGTTCTGCATCTCCTCGTCGGCTTCTCTTTCTACTTCTCCTTCTGCTTCTTCTGATTCTGCTTCTTCTCCTTCTTCTTCTCCTTCTGCTTCTGCTTCTTCTGCTTCTCCTGCTACTCCTTCTGCATCTCCTTCTGCTTGTGCTTTTCCTTCTGCTTCTTCTTCTGCTTCTCCTTCTTCTGCTTCTCCGTCTGTTTCTGCTTCTTCTGTTTTTCCTGCTTCTCCTTCTGCTTCTCATTCTTCTTCTCCTTCTGTTTCTCCTTGTCGTTATTCTGCTATTCCTTCTGCTTCTCTATCTGCTTCTGCATCTTCAGCTTCTTCTGCTACTGCTTCTGCTTC
>NW_012295338.1:0-4076 GCF_000151885.1 Dipodomys ordii
TCTTCAGACACTGCAAGACACAGCCGAGGACACAGCGGTGGAAACAGGGAATGCTTGCGGGTACAGCGGGGACACAGCGGGGACATAGCTGGACACAGCGTGGACACAGAGGGTGACACAGCGGGACACAGCAGGGATACAAATGGACACAGCGGGAGACGCAGCGTGGGACACAGCGGGGGACACTGCGAGACACAGCCGAGGACACAGCGGGACACAGAGGGAGACACAGTGGGAAACAGAGGGGACACACCGGGGGACAAGGGGACATAGCAGGACACAGAAGGGACAAAGCAGGACATAGCGGAGACACAGTGGTGGACAAAGAGGGGACACAGCGGGACATAGTGAGGGACACAGTGGGACACAGCGAGACATAGCGGGGACACAGTGGGGCACACAACTGGACACAGCGGGGGACACAGCGGGTGACACAGCGGGACACAGCGGGACACAGCTGGGAAACATCAGAGTCACAGCGGGACACAGCGGGGGATATCGGGGATACACATGGGGACAACGGGGACACAGCCTGACACAGCGGGGATACAGCGGGACCCAGCGGGGGACCAAGCGGGACCCAGCGGGGGACAGAGCGAGGACACAGCAGAGCACCACAGCGGACACAGCGGGAGACAAAGAGGGGACAAAACGGGGCCACAGTGGGACACAGCGAGGACACAGAGGTAGACACAGCGGGGACACAGCGGGACACAGCGGAGGATACAGCGGGACACAGCGGGACACAGCGGGGATACAGCTGGAGAGAGCACGGTACACAGGGGGACACAGCGGGGACAAAGTGAGAACACAGCGGGACACAGAGGGACACAGCGAGTACACAGCTGGACACAGCGGGGTACACAGCAGGAAACAGCGGGACACAGCAGGGACCGAGCGGGACACAGCGGGACACAGCGGGACAGAGCGGGAGACACAGCGGGACACTGCGGGGGACCCAGCGAGGACACAGCGGGACACAGCGGGGGACACAGCGAGGACACAGCGGGGGACAAAGCGGGGGACACAGCGGGACACAGCGGGGAACACAGCGAGGACATATTGGGATACAGCGGGGACACAGCGGGACTCAGCAGGGGACACAGCAGTACACAGCGCGACACAGCGCGACACAGCGGGGGACACATCGGGGAACACAGTGAGGACACCGCGGGACCCAGCGGGACACAGCGTCGAAACAGCGGGGTCACAGCGGGACACAGCGGGGTACACAGCTAGGGACACAAAGGGACACAGCCGGGGACACAGCGAGGACACTGCGGGACACTGCGGGAGATACAGCAAGGACACAACGGGACACTGCGGAACACAGCGGGAAACAGCAGGGACACAGCAGGGGACACAGTGGGGCAAAGCGGGGGACACAGTGGGGCACAGCGGGGGACACAGCGGGACACAGCAGGGGACACAGCGGGTACAAAGCGGGACACAGCGGGGGACACAGCGAGAACACAGCAGGACACAGCGGGAACAGAGCGGGACTCAGCGGGGGACACAGGGGGACACAGTGGGACACAGTGGGGACACAGCAGGGACACAGCGGGGGACACAGTGGGACAGAGAAGGGGATACAGCAGGGGACACAGAGGGACACAGCAGGACAAAGCGGGGGACAGAGGTGTGAGACAGCGGGACACAGCGGGACACAGCGGGGACATAGCAGTAGACACAGCGGGACACAGTTGGGGACACAGCGGGACACAGCGGGGAACACACGGAGGACACAGCGAGGACTCAGCGGGACTCAGCGGAACCCAGCGTCGAAACAGCGGGGACACATCGGGACACAGCGGGGTACACAGCTGGGGACACAACGGGACACAGCAGGGAACACAGCGAGGACACAGCGGGACACAGCGGGGACACTGCGGGAACATAGCGGGACACAGCAGGACACACGGTACACAGCGGGGGACAAAGCGGGAGACAGCGTGGGACACAGCGAGGACACAGCGGGACACAGCGGTGACACTGAGGGGAATAGGCGGGGGACACAGCGGGGGACAAAGCGGGACACCATGGGACACAGTGTGACACAGTGGGACACAGCGGGGACACTGCCGGGACACAGCGGGACAAAGCGGAGGACACTGCGGAACACAGCGGGACACAGCGGGGGACACAGCGGGGGACAGCGGAGACAGAGAGGGACACAGAGGGACCCAGCTGGACACAACGGAGTACATAGCAGGACACAGCGGGTACACAGTGGGGACACAGCGGGACACAGCGGGACACAGCGGGGACACAGCAGTAGACACAGCGGGACCCAGCGGGGAAAAAATCGGGACACAGCGGTGGACACAGGGAGGACAGAGCGGGACACAGCGGGGACACAGCGGGAACTCACCGGGGAACAAAGCGGGGAACAAAGCGAGACAGCACGGGACACAGCAGGACACAGCGGGGTACAAAGCGGGACACAGCGGGACACAGCGGGGGACACAGCGGGGGCCACAGCGGGACACAGCGTGGGATATAGGGGGGACACAGCGGGACACAGTGGGGACACAGTGAGGACACATTGGGACACAGTGGGGACACAGCGGGACACAGCGGGGACACAGCGGGACTCAGCGGGGGACACAGAAGTACACAGCGGGACACAGCACGACACAGCGAGGAAACAGCAGGGACACACGGGGGACACAGGGAGGACACAGCGGGACACAGCGGAGGCACAGCGGGGACTCACAGGGGGACAAAGTGGCCGACAAAGCGGGGCACCACTGGACACAGCGGGACACAGTCGTGGACAAGGGTGAGACAGAGCGGGAACATAGCAGGACACAGCGGGGTACACAGCGGGACACAGCGGGGAACACAGCGGGGACACAGCGGAACACAGCGGGGGACACAGCGAGGACGCATTGGGACACAACGGGGACATAGCGGGACACATCGGGGGACACAGCGAGGACACAGCGGAACACAGCGTGGGACACAGCGAAGACACAGCGGGAAACAGCGGGACACAGCGGGGGACACAGCAAGGACACAGCGGGACACAGCGGGGAAAACAGCGGGATACAGCGGGGACCCAGCGGGACCCAGCGAGACACAGCGTCCATACAGCGGGACACAGAGTAGTACACAGCTGGGGACACAAAGGGACACAGTGGGAGACACAGCGGGACACAGCGGGACACAGTGGGACACAGCGGGGCAAAGGGTGAGACACAGCTGGGGACAAAAAGGGACACAGTTGGGGACACAGCTGGACACAGTGGGACACAGCGGAAACAAAGCGTGAGACACAGTGGGGGACAGAGCGGGAGACAGTGGGGGACACAGCGAGGCCACAGCGGGACATAGCGGGGACACAGCGGCGACTCAGCGGGGGACACAGTGGGAACAAAGCGGGACACCACGGAACACAGCGGGACACAGCGGGAAACAGCGCTGACCCTGCGGGGACACAGCGGGACAAAGCGGGGTACACAGCGGGACACAGCGGGGGACACAGTGGAACACAGTGGGGGACAGAGCGTGGGACACAGCAAGACACAGCGGGTACAAAGCTGGACACAGCGGGGTACACAGCGGGACAGAGCGGGAAACACAGCGGGCCACAGCGGGGTACACAGCGGGACACAGCGGAGACACAGCGGGGACACAGTGGGGACACAGCGGGGGACACAGCGAGGACACAGCGGGACCCAGCAGGACACAGCGTCGATACAGCGAGGACACAGCGGGACACAGCGGGGTACACAACTGGGGACACACGGGACACAGCGTGGGACACAGCGAGGACACAGGGCGACACACTGGTGGACAGAGTGGGACACAGCGGGGTCACAGCGGGAGATAGCAGGGGACAGAGAGGGGACACAGCGGGACACAGCGGGGACACAGCTGGACACAGCGGGGGACACAGCGGGACACAGCAGGGACAGAGCGACGACACAGCGGGGACACAGGGGTACTCAGCAGGGTCACAGCGGGACACAGCAGGATACAGCATGACACAGCGTGACACAGCGGGGACACAGCAGGGACACAGCGGGGGACACAGCGGGACACAATGGGACACAGTGGGGGACAGAGCAGGA
>NW_012295339.1:0-5233 GCF_000151885.1 Dipodomys ordii
GCTTCTCTTTCTGCTTCTCATTCTTCTTCTGCTTCTCCTATTGCTTCTGCGGCTCTTCCTTCTCCTTCTCCTACTTCTCCTTCTGCTTCTGCTTCTTCTGCTTCTCCTGCTTCTCGTTCTGCATCTTCTTGTGCTTCTGCTTCTCCTTCTGCTGCTTCTTCTGCTTCTGTTTCTCCTTCTGCTTCTCCTTCTGCTTCTTCTGCTTCTCCTTCTGTTTCTCCTTCTCCTTCTCGTTCTTCTGCTTTTACTTTTGCTTCTCCTTCTGCTTCTGCTGCAACTGCTACTGCTTCTGCTTCTTCTGTTTCTTCCGCTTCTCCTTCTCCTTTTGATTCTCTTTCTGCTTCTGCTTCTCCTTCAGCTTCTCATTCTGCTTCTCCAGATTCTGCTTCTTCTGCTTCTCCTGCTTCTCCTTCTGCTTCAGGTTCTGCTTCTGCTTCTTCGGATTCTTATGCTTCTGGTTCTCCTGCTTCTGCTTCTTCTGCTTCCCCTCCTTCTCTTTCTGCTTCTCCTTCTGTTTCTGCTTCTCCTTCTGCTTCTGCTTCTTGTCCTTCTCCTGTTTCTTCTGCTTCTGCTTCTCCTGCCTCTGCTTCTTCTGCTTTTCCTGCTTCTCTTTCTGCTTCTACTTCTACTTCTGCTCCTCCTTCTGCTTCTGTTCCTTCTATTTCCTCTGTTTCTTCTTCTTCTGCTTCTCCCGCTCTGCTTCTTCTGCTTTCCTGCTTCTCGTTCTGCTTCTCTTCGTCGGCTTCTCTTTCTACTTCTCCTTCTGCTTCTTCTGATTCTGCCTCTTCTCCTCCTTCTTCTCCTTCTGCTTCTGCTTCTTCTGCTTCTCCTGCTACTCCTTCTGCATCTCCTTCTGCTTGTGCTTTTCCTTCTGCTTCTTCTTCTGCTTCTCCTTCTTCTGCTTCTCCGTCTGTTTCTGCTTCTTCTGTTTTTCCTGCTTCTCCTTCTGCTTTTCATTCTTCTTCTCCTTCTGTTTCTCCTTGTCGTTATTCTGCTATTCCTTCTGCTTCTCTATCTGCTTCTGCATCTTCAGCTTATTCTGCTACTGCTTCTGCTTCTTCTGTTTCTTCTGCTTCTCTTTCTGCTTCTCCTTCTGTTTCTGCTTCTCTTTCTGCTTCTGCTTCTCCTTCTGGTTCTCCTTCTTCTCCAGATTCTGCTTCTTCTGCTTCTCCTGCTTCTCCTTCTGCTTCAGGTTCTGCTTCTGCTTCTCCTTCTGCTGCTCTTTCTGCTTCCCCTGCTGCTTTTCCTTCTCCTGCTCCTTCTTCTGCTTCTCTTTCTGCTTCTCCTTCTGTTTCTCCTACTCCTTCTCGTTCTTCTGCTTTTCCTTCTGCTTCTCCTTCTGCTTCTGCATCTTCTGCTTCTTCTGCTACTGCCTCTGCTTCTTCTGTTTCTTCTGCTTCCCCTTCTGCTTCTGCATCTTCTGCTTCTTCTGCTACTGCCTCTGCTTCTTCTGTTTCTTCTGCTTCCCCTTCTGCTTTTGCTTCTCTTTCTGCTTCTGCTTCTCCTTCTGCTTCTCCAGATTCTGCTTCTTCTGCTTCTCCTGCTTCTCTTTCTGCTTTTCCTTCTGTATCTGCTTCTCCTTCTGCTTCTTCTCCTTCCTATGTTTCTTCTGCTTCTGCTTCTCCTGCTTCTGCTTCTTCTGCTTCTCCTGCTTCTCCTTCTCATTCTCCTTCTCTTTCTGCTTCTGCTTATCCTTCTGTTTCTCCTACTCCTAATCCTTCTCTTTCTCCTTCTCCTTCTTCTTCTTCTGCTTCTCCTGCTGCTTCTTCTTCTGCTTCTTCTGCTTTTTCTGTTTCTTCTTCTTCTGCTTCAGCTTCTGCTTCTTCTGCTTCTCCTTCTGCTTCTCCTTCTGCTTCTGCTCTTCTCCTTCTGTTTCTTCTGTTTCTGCTTCTCCTGCTTCTTCTTCTTCTGCTTCTCCTACTTCTCCTTCTGCTTCTCCGTCTCCTTCTCCTTCTCCTTCAATTTCTCCTTCTTGTGCTTCTCATTCTGCTTCTGCTTCTGCTTCTCCTGCTTCTGCTTCTTCTGTTTCTCCTTCTGCTTCTTCTTCTGCTTCTCTTTCTGCTTCTTATTCTGCTTCTGCTCCTCCTACTCCTAATCCATCTCTTTCTCCTTCTTCTTCTGCTTCTCGTTCTGTTTCTGCTTCTTCTGCTTGTTCGAGTTTCTTCTGCTTCTGCTTTTCCAGCTTCTGCTGCTTCTGCTTCTCCTTCTGCTTCAGGTTCTCCTTCTGATTCTTCGGCTTCTTCTGTTTCTTCTGCTTCTGCTTCACCTGCTACTGCTTCTTCTGCTTCTTCTGCTTCTCTTTCTGCTTCTCCTTCTGGTTCTGCTTCTCCTTCTGCTACTTCTCCCTCTTCTGTTTCTTCTTCTTCTTCTTCTTCTTCTTCTGCTTCTCCCGCTTCTGCTTCTTCTGCTTCTCCTGCTTGTCCTTCTCCTTCTGCTTCTCCTTCTCCTTCTTCTGCTTCTCTTTCTGCTTCTGCTTCTTCTGATTCTCCAACTTCTCCTTCTTCTTCTCCTTCTATTTCTCCTTCTATTTCTGCTTCTGCATCTCCTTCTGCTTCACCTTCTGCTGCTCCTTCTCCTTCTTCTGTTTCTCCCTCTGCTTCTGCTTCTTCTTTTTCTTCTGGTTCTGCTTCTCCTGCTTCTGCTTCTTATGCTTCTACTGCTTCTTCTTCTGCTTCTTCTGCTTCTACTTCTCTTTCTGCTTCTGCTTCTCCTGCTTGTATTTCTGCTTCTTCTGCTGCTTTTTCTACTTCTCCTTCTGCTTCTCTTTTTGCTTCTCCTTCTGCTTCTGCTTCTTCTGTTTCTCGTGCCTGAATTTCTGGTTCTACTTCTTCTGCTGCTTCTCCTTCAGCTTCTGCTTCTACTTCTGCTTCTGTTTCTGCTTCTTCTGCTTCTCCTCTTTCGGCTTCTCCTGCTTCTGCTTCTTGTCCTCCTCCTGCTTCTCTTTCTGCTTCTCATTCTGCTTCTGCTTCTCCTTCTGCTTCTGCTTCTCCTCCTTCATCTTCTCCTACTTCTGCTTCTCCTTCAGCTTCTGCTTCTTCTGCTTCTCCTGCTTCTCCTTCTGCATCTCCTTCTGCTTGTGCTTGTCCTTATGCTTCTTCTTCTGCCTCTGCTTCTCCTTCTCCTTCTTTTGCTTCTCCTTTTGCTTCTGCTTCTTCTGCTTTTCCTGCTTCTCCTTCTGCTTCTGCTTCTTCTGCTTCTCCTTCTGCATCTTCTTCTGCTTCTGCTTCTCCTTCTCCTTCTTCTGCTTCTCCTTCTGATTCTCCTTCTGCTTCTTCTTCTTCTGCTTTACCTGCTTCTCTTTCTGCTTCTCCTTCTGTTTCTCCTTCTACTTCTTGTTATTCTGCTTTTCCTTCTGCTTTTCCTATTGCTTCTGCTCTAACTGCTACTGCTTCTACTTCTTCTGTTTCTTCTGCTTCTCCTTCTGCTTTTGATTCTCTTTCTGCTTCTCCTTCTGCTTCTCATTCTGCTTCTCCAGATTCTGCTTCTTCTGCTTCTCCTGCTTCTCCTTCTGCTTCAGGTTCTGCTTCTGCTTCTTCGGATTCTTATGCTTCTGCTTCTCCTGCTTCTGCTTCTTCTGCTTCCCCTCCTTCTCTTTCTGCTTCTCCTTCTGCTTCTGTTTCTTGACCTTCTCCTGTTTCTTCTGCTTGTTCTTCTCCTGTTTCTGCATTTCCTGCTTCTCCTTCTGCTGCTCTTTCTGTTTCTCCTGCCGCTTTTCCTTCTACTGCTACTTCTTCTGCTTCTCTTTCTGCTTCTACTCCTGTTTCTCCTTCTCCTTCTCCTTCTAGTTCTTCTGCTTTTCCTTCTGCTTCTCCTTCTGCTTCTGAATCTTCTGCTTCTTCTGATACTGCCTCTGCTTCTTCTGTTTCCTCTCCTTCTCCTTCTGCTTTTTCTTCTCTTTCTGCTTCTGCTTCTCCTTCTGCTTCTCCTGCTGCTGCTTCTTCTGCTTCTCCTGCTTCTCTTTCTGCTTTTCCTTCTGTTTCTGCTTCTCCTTCTGCTTCTGCTTCTTCCCCTTCTTCTGTTTCTTCTGCTTCGGCTTCTCCAGCTTCTGCTTCTCCTGCTTCTCATTCTGCTTCTCTTTCTGCTTCTCTTTCTCCTTCTCCTTGTCCTTCTCCTTCTTCTGCTTCTTCTTCTGCTTCTGCTTCTCCTTCTGCTTCTGCTTCTGCTTCAATTTCTCCTTCTTCTTCTCATTCTGCCTCTGCGCCTTCTGTTTCTTCTGCTTCTCCTGCTTCTTCTTCTCCTGCTACTCCTACTTCTCGTGCTGCTTCTCCTTCTGCGTCTCTTTCTGCTTCAGCTTATCCTTTTGCTTCTCCTACTCCTAATCCTTCTCTTTCGCCTTCTCCTTCTTCTTCTTCTGCTTCTCCTGGTGCTTCTGATTCTGCTTATTCTACTCTTTCTGTTTCTTCTGCTTCTGCTTCAGATTGTGTTTCTTCTGTTTCTCCTTCTGCTTCAGATTCTGCTTCTGCTTCTTCGGCTTCTCCTGTTTCTTCTGTTTCTGCTTCTCCTGCTTCTTCAGCTTCTCCTGCTTCTCTTTCTGCTTCTCCTTCTGCTTCTGCTTTTCCTTCTGCTTCTGCTTCTGCTCTTCTCCTTCTTCTGTTTCTTTTGCTTCTGTTTCTTCTTCTTCTTTTTCTTCTTCTTCTTCTTCTTCTTCTTCTTCTTCTTCTTCTTCTTCTTCTTCTTCTTCTTCTTCTTCTTCTTCTTCTGTTTCTTCTGATTCTACTTCTGCTTCTCCTTCTTCTACTTCTCTTTCTGTTTCTACTTCTGCTTCTTCTGCTTCTCCTGCTTCTCCTTTTGTTCTCCTTCTGTTTATGCTTCTCTTTCTGCTTCTGCTTCTCCTTCTGCTGCTCCTTCTCCTTATCCTTCTTCTGCTTCTCCTACTGCTTCTGCTTCTTTTGCTTATTATATTTCTTCTGCTTCTCCTGAATCTACTGATTCTCCTTATGCTTTTACTTATGCTTCTCCTTATGATTCTCCTTCTTCACCTTCTTCTTCTTCTTCTTCAACTTCATCTTCATCTTCTTCATCTACTTCATCATCTTCATCTACATCAAATTCACATCAAACAACGGAATTAAAACTAATAATTATACTAATTCATCGTCCACCTAGAAATCAGTTAACAACAAAAAAACTCCAAGATGATAAGAATGCACAAGAAACATAACCTACTGCAAAAAAGAAAAGAATATAAAAGATAAAATAACACAAAAGATATAACGAGAGAAATCAAAATAAA
>NW_012295340.1:0-5233 GCF_000151885.1 Dipodomys ordii
ACGGGACACAGCGGGACACAGCGGGGACATTGCGGGGACACTGCAGGACAAAGCGGGGGACACGGCGGGACACAGTGGGACACAGCGGGGGACACAGCGGGGGACAGCGGAGACAGAGATGGGCCACAGCGGGACACAGCGGTGACACAGCTGGACACAGCGGGTTACACAGCGGGACACAGCGGGCACACCGGGGACACAGCGGGACACAGCGGAGACACAGTGGGACACAGCGAGACAAAGCGGGGGACACAGCGGGACAGAGCTGGGGACACAGCGAGGACACAGTGGGACACAGCGGGGGACACAGTGAGGACACAGCGGGACACAGCCGGGGAAAATGCGGGACATAGCGGGGACACAGCAGTGGACAAAGGGGGACACAGCGGGGGACACAGCCGTACACAGCGGGGGAAACAGTGGGGGACGCAGCGGGACACAATGGGACACAGCGGGGGACACATGGGGGACACAGCGGGACACAGCAAGGACACAGTGGGACTGAGCGGGGGACACAGCAGTATACAGAAGGACACAGCGGGGACACATCAGGGACACAGCGGGGGACACAGCGGGACACAGCGGGACACAACGGGGAACACAGCGGGACACAGAGGGGGACACAGAGGGGTACACAGCGGGACACAGCTGGGAACACAGCGAGGACACAGCGGGACAAAGTGGGACACAGCGTCGATACAGTGGGATACAGTGGGAACACAGCAGGACAGAGCGGGGACACAGCTGGGGACACAACGGGACACATCGCGGGACACAGCGAGGACCCAGCGGAACACAGCGTGGGACACAGCGAGGACACAGTGGGACACAGCGGGACACAGCGGGGACACAGCAGAAGACACAGCCTGAACCGTGGGGGACACAGCGGGACACAGCGGGAACTCACCGGGGGACACAGCGGGGGACACCACGGGACACAGTGGGAAACAGCGGGACACAGTGGGGACACTGCGGGAACATAGCGGGACACAGCGGGACACAATGGGACACAGCAGTCGACACAGCGGGGACACAACAGGACACAGGGGGGAACACAGCGAGGACACAGTAGGTCACAGCGGGACACAGCGTGGGACAAAGCAGGAGACAGCGGGGGACACAGCGAGGACACAGCTGGACACAGCGGGTTACACAGCGGGACACAGCGGGGGACACAGAAGGGTACACAGCGGGACACAGAGAGAAACACAGCGAGGTCACAGCGGGGGCCAAAGCAGGACAACACGGGACACAGTGTGACACAGTGGGACACAGAGGGTCACAGCCGGGGATACTGCGGGACACAGCGGGGGACACAGAGGGGTACACTACGGGACACAGCCGGGAACACAGCGCGGACACAGCAGGACACACCGGGACACAGCGTGAATACAGCGGGGACAGAGCGGGTCACAGCAGGGACACAGCGGGACACAGCGTGGGACACAGCGGGACACAGCGGGGACACAGCGGGACAGAGCGGGACACAGCGGGGGACACAGGGAACACAGCTTGGGACACAGCGAGGACAAAGCAGGACACAGCGGGACACAGTGGGGACACAGCAGGGACACAGCAGGGACACAGCGGGGGACACAGCGGGGTACACATCGGGACACAACGGGGAACACAGCGAGGACACAGCGGGACCCAGCAGGACACAGCGTCGATACAGCGGAGACACAGCGGGACACAGCGGGGTACACAGCTGGGGACACAACGGGACACAGCAGTGGACACAGCGAGGACACAGCGGGATACAGCGGGTACACTGCGGGAACATAGCGGGACACAGTGGGGTACAGAGCGGTACACAGCGGGGTCACAGAGTGGTACACAGCGGGACACAGCGGGAAACACAACGAGGTCACAGCGGGGGACAAAGCGGGACAACAAGGGACACAGTGTGACACAGCAGGACACAGCGGGACACAGCGGGACACAGCGGGGGACACAGGGGGGACAGCAGAGGACAGAGAGGTGACACAGCGGGACACAGCGGGGACACCGCTGGACACAGCAGGGTACACAGAGGGACACAGCGGGCACACAGTGGGGACACAGCGGGACACAGCGGGGACAGAGCAGGACAGAGCCTGACACAGCGAGGACACATTGGGCCACAGCGGGACACAGAGGAACTCAGCAGGAGACACAGCAGTACACAGCAGGACACAGTGTGACACAGCGGGGAGACAGCAGGGACACAGTGGGGGACACATCGGGACACAGCAGGTCACAGCGGGGGACACAGCGGGACACAGCAGGGGACACAGAGGGGTACACAGCGGGACACAGCGGGGAACACAGCGCGGACACAGCGGGACAGAGCGGGACAAAGCGTCGATACAGAGGGCACAGAGCGGGTCACAGCAAGGACACAGAGGGACACAGCGGGACACAGTGGGGGACACAGGGGGACACAGCGGGAACACAGCGGGACACAGCAGTGGACACAGCGGGACACAGCGTGGGACACAGCAAGGACACAGCAGGACACAGCGGGACACAGCGGGGACACAGCGGGACACAGCGTGGGACAAAGCAGGAGACAGCGGGGGACACAGCGAGGACACAGCTGGGCACAGCGGGGTACACAGCGGGACACAGCGGAGGACACAGAAGGGTACACAGCGGGACACAGAGAGAAACACAGCGAGGTCACAGCGGGGGCCAAAGCAGGACAATACAGGACACAGTGTGACACAGTGGGACACAGCGGGACACAGTGGGACACAGCGGGGGAAACAGCGGGGGACAGCTGGGGACAGAGAGGGGACACAGTGGGACACCGGGGGCACACAGTGGGGACACAGCGGGGGACACAGCGGAACACAGCGGGTCACAGCCGTGGACACTGCGGGACACAGCGGGGGACACAGAGGGGTACACAGCGGGACACAGCTGGGAACACAGCGCGGACACAGTGGGACACACCGGGACACAGCGTCAATACAGCGGGGACAGAGCGGGTCACAGCAGGGACACAGCGGGACACAGCGGGGGACACAGTGGGACACAGCAGGGACACAGCGGGACACAGCGGGACACAGCGGGGGACACAGCGGAACACAGCTTGGGACACAGCGAGGACAAAGCGGGACACAGCGGGACACAGCGGGGACACACCAGGGACACAGCAGGGACACAGCGGCGGACACAGCGTGGGACTCAGCGGGACACAACGGGGAACACAGCTGGGGACACAACGGGACACAGCAGTGGACACAGCAAGGACACAGCGGGACACAGCGGGGACACTGCGGGAACATAGAGGGACACAGCGGGATACCGAGCGGGATACAGCGGGGTCACAGAGTGGTACACAGCGGGACACAGCGGGAAACACACGAGGTCACAGCGGGGGACAAAGCGGGACAACACGGGACACAGTGTGACACAGCGGGACACAGCGGGACACAACGGGACACAGCGGGGGACACAGCGGGGGACAGAGATGGGACACAGTGGGACAGAGCGGGGACACAGCTGGACACAGCGGGGTACACAGAGGGACACAGGGGGCACACAGTGGGGACACAGCAGGACACAGCGGGACACAGCGGGGACAGAGCAGGACAGAGCATGACACAGCGAGGACACATTGGGCCACAGCGAGGTACACAGCTGGGGACACAACGGGACACAGCGGGGGACACAGCGAGGACACAGCGGGTCACAGCGGGACACAGCGGGACACTGCGGGAACATAGCAGGACACAGCGGGGTACACAGCAGGACACAGTGAGGACACAGCGGTGGACACAACGGTGGACACAGCGGGACACAGCGGGGGACACAGCGAGGACGCAGCGGGACACAGCAGAACTCAGCGGGGGACAAAGCGGGAGACAGCAGGGGACACAGGGAGCACACAGCAGGACACAGCGGCCACACAGAGGGGACTCAGTGGGGGACACAGCGGGGGACAAAGAGGGACACCACGGGACACAGTGAGACACAGCGGGACACAGCGGGACACTGTGGGGACACAGTAGGACAAAGCGGGGTACACAGCGGGACACAGCGGGCACACAGCGGGGACACAGCGGGACACAGCGGGACACAGCGGGGACAGAGCGGGACACAGTCGGACACAGCGGGACACAGTGGGGGACACAGCGGGACACAGCGGGGGACCCAGCGAGGACACAGCGGGACACAGCGGGGGACACAGCGAGGACACAGCGGGAGACACAGCAGGGGACACAGCGGGACACAGCGGGGAACACAGCGAGGACACAGCGGGACACAGCATCGATACAGAGGGGACTCAGCGGAGGACACAGCGGGGGAAACAGCGGGGGACAAAGTGGGACACCACGGGACACAATGTGACACAGCGGGACACAGCGGGGACACTGCGGGGACACAGTAGGACAAAGCGGGGGAAATAGCGGGACACAGCGGCACACAGCGGGGAACACAGCCGGACACAGCGGGGGAAACAGTGGGGGACACAGTGGGACACGGTGGGACACAGCGGGGGACACATGGGGAACACAGCGGGACACAGCGGGGACACAGCGGGACTCAGCGGGGGACACAGCAGTATACAGCAGGACACAGCGGGGACACAGCAGGGACACAGCGGGGGACACAGCGGGACACAGCGGGACACAGCAGGGACAGAGCGGGACCCAGAGGGGGACACAGAGGGGTACACAGCGGGACACAGCTGGGAACACAGCGGGTCACAGCGGGACACAGCGGGAACACAGCTGGATACAGCGTGGTACACAGTGGGACACAGGGGGCACACAGTGGGGACACAGCGGGGGACACAGCGGGACACAGCGGGTCACAGCAGGGGACACAGCGGGGTACACAGCGGGGGACAGCAGAGGACAGAGAGGGGACACAGCGGCGACAGAGGGGACGCAGCTGGGGACACAGCGTGGGACAAAGTGGGACACCACGGGACACAGTGTTACACAGCGGGACACAGCGGGGACACTGCGGGACACAGCAAGATAAAGCGGGGGACACAGCGGGACACAGCGGGCCACAGCGGGGGACAGCGGGGGACACAGCGGGACACAGTGGGCTACCCAGTGAGGACACAGCGGGACACAACAGGGGACACAGCGAGGACACAGCGGGGGACCCAGCGGGGGACACAGCGAGACACAGTGGGGAACACAGTGAGGACACAGCGGGACACAACGGGACACAGCGTCGATACAGCGGGGAGGCAGCGTTACACAGCGTGGTACACACTGTGGACACAACG
>NW_012295341.1:0-5233 GCF_000151885.1 Dipodomys ordii
CGTGGGACACAGCGAGACACAGCGGGTACAAAGCTGGACACAGCGGGGTACACAGAGGGACACAGCAGGGACACAGCGGGGAAACAGCGAGGACACAGCGGCACACAGTGGGGTACACAGCAAGGACAGAGCGGGACACAGCGGGGGACAAAGCGGGACATAGCGGGGGACACAGTGGGGACACAGCGGGACACAGCGGGAAACAGCGTGGGACACAGGAAGGACACAGAAGTACACAGCGGGGGACAGAGCGAGGACACATTGGGACACAGCGGGACTCAGCGGGGAACACAGCAGTACACAGCGGGACACAGCGGGACACAGAGGAGAAAGACCATGAACACAGCGGGGGACACACCGAGACACAGCGGGGGACACAGAGGGGTACACAGCGGGACACAGCGGGGAAAAAAGCGAGGCCACAGCGGAACACAGCGTGGGACACAGCGAGGACACAGCGGGACACAGCGGGACACAGCGTGGGACACAGCAGGACATAGTGGGGGACCCAGCGAGGACACAGCGGGACACAGCGGTGGACACAACGGGGGACACAGCGGGACACAGCGGGGAACACTGCGAGGTCACAGCGGGGGACAAAACGGGACAACACGGGACACAGTGTGACAGAGTGGAACACAGCGGGGACACTGCAGGGGCACAGCGGGACAAAGCGGGCGACACAGTGAGACACAGCGGGGGACACAGCGGGGGACAGCAGGGGACAGAGAGGGGACACAGCGGGACACAGCAGGGGACACAGAGGGGTACACAGCGGGACACAGCCGGAAACACAGCGCGGACACAGCGGGACACACCGGGACACAGCGTCAATACAGCGGGGACAGAGATGGTCACAGCAGGGACACAGCGGGACACAGCGGGACACAGCGGGGGACACAGCGGGACACAGCGGGGACACAGCGGGACACAGTGTGACACAGCGGGGGACACAGCGGAACACAGCGTGGGACACAGCGAGGACACAGCATGACACAGCGGGACACAGCGGGGACAGAGCGGGACACACTCGGACACAGCGGGACACAGCGGGGGACACAGCGGGACACAGCGGGGGACCCAGCGAGGACATAGCGGGACACATCAGGGGACACAGCGAGGACACATCGGTGGACACAACGGGAGACACAGCGGGACACAGCGGGGAACACAGCGAGGACACAGCGGGACACAGCGGGAAACACTGCGAGGTCACAGCGGGGGTCAAAGCGGGACAACACGGGCCACAGTGTGACACAGTGGGACACAGCGGGGACACTGGAGGGGCACAGCGGGACACAGTGGGCAACACAGCGAGACACAGCGGGGGACACAGAGGGGTACACATCGGGACACAGCCGGGAACACAGCGCGGACACAGTGGGACACACCGGGACACAGCGTCAATACAGCGGGGACAGAGAGGGTCACAGCAGGGACAAAGCGGGACACAGCGGGACACAGCGGGGGACACAGCGGGACACAGCGGGGACACAGCGGGACACAGCGGGACACAGCGGGGGACACAGCGGAACACAGCGTGGGACAAAGCGAGGACACAGCAGGAAACAGCGGGACACAGCGGCGACACAGCAGGGACACAGCAGGGACACAGCGGGGACACTGGGGGCACAGCGAGACACAGCGGGACACAGTGGGACACAGCGGGGACAAAGCGTGAGACACAGCAGGGTACAGAGCTGGAGACAGCGGGGGACACAGCCAGGACACAGGGGGACACAGCGTTGACACAGCGGAGTCTCAGCGGGGGACACAGCGGCAGACAAAGAGGGACACCACGGAACACAGCGGGACACAGCAGGAAACAGCAGTGACACTGGGGGGACACAGTGGGACACAGCGGGGGACACAGCGGGACACAGAGGGGGACAGAGCGGGACACAGTGGGGGACAGAGCGTGGGACACAGCGAGACACAGCGGGGACAAAGCTGGACACAGCGGGGTACACAGAGGGACACAGCGGGGACGCAGCGGGGAAACAGCGTGACACAGCAGGACACAGCGGGACACAGCGGGGGACACATCGAGGACACAGCGGCACACAGCATGGGACACAGCAAGGACACAGTGGGACACAGCGGGGGACACAGCGGGACATAGCGGGGAACACAGCGGGGGACACAGCGGGACACAGCGGGACACAGCGGGGGACACAGGGAGGACACAGCGGGACACAGCGGGGGACAGAGCGAGGACACATTGGGACACATTGGGACACAGCAGGATTCAGCGGGGGACACAGCAGTACACAGCGGGACAAAGCGGGACACAGCGGGGACACAGCAGAGACAGAGCGGGGGACAGAGCGGGACACAGCGGGGGACACAGGGATGACAGAGCAGGACCCAGCGGGACCCAGCGTGGATACAGCAGGGACCCAGCTGGACACAGCGGGACACAGCAGGGACACAGCAGTAGACACAGCGGGACACAGTGCCAGACACAGCGGGACACAGCGGGGGACAAAGGGAGGACACAGCGGGACCCAGCGGGACCCAGCGTCGATACAGCAGGGACACAGCGGGACACAGTGTGGTACACAGCTGGGGACACAGCGAGGACACAGCGGGACACAGCGGGACATAGCGGGGACACTGCGGGAACATAGCAGCACACAGTGGGGTACACAGCGGGACACAGCGGGACACAGCTGGGGACACAGCGGGGACACAGCGGAACACAGCGGGAGTCAAAGCGGGAGACAGCTGGGGACACAGCGAGGACACAGGGGGACACAGCGGCGACACAGAGGGGACTCAGCGGGGGACACAGCGTGGGACAAAGTGGGACACCACGGGACACAGTGTGACACAGCGGGACACAGCGGGAACACTGCGGGACACAGCAGGACAAAGCGCGGGACACAGCGGGACACAGCGGGGGACAGCGGGGGACACAGTGGGGGACAGCGGAGACAGAGAGTGGCCACAGCGAGACACAGCGGGCACACAGCGGGGACACATCGGGACACAGTGGAGGACACAGGGAGGACACAGCGGGACACAGCGGGGGACAGAGCGAGGACACATTGGGACACAGCGGGATTCAGCGGGGGACACAGCAGTACACAGCGGGACAAAGCGGGACACAGCGGGGACACAGCAGAGACACAGATGGGGACACAGCGGGACACAGCTCGGGACACAGGGATGACAGAGCAGGACCCAGCAGGACCCAGCGTGGATACAGCAGAAAACCAGTTGGACACAGCAGGACACAGCGGGGACACAGCAGTAGACACAGCGGGACACAGTGCCGGACACAGCGGGACACAGCGGGGGACAAAGGGACGACACAGCGGGACCCAGCGGGACTCAGCGTCAATACAGCAGGGACACAGCGGGACACAGTGGGGTACACAGCTGGGGACACAGCGAGGAAACAGCGGGACACAGCGGGGACACAGCGGGACACAGCGGGACACAGCGGGGGACACAGCGGGGGACACAGCGTGGGACACAGCGAGTGTACACAGCAGGACACAGCGGGACACAGCGGCGACACAGCAGGGACACAGCAGGGACACAGCGGGGACACAGTGGGGGCACAGCGGGACACAGCGTGGGACACAGCGAGGACACAGCAGGACACAGCGGGACACAGCGGCGACACAGCAGGGACACAGCAGGGACACAGCGGGGACACAGTGGGGGCACAGCGGGACACAGCGGGACACAGTGGGACACAGCGGGTACAAGTCATGTGACACAGCGGGGGACAGAAAGGGAGACAGCAGGGGACTCAGCGAGGAAACAGCGGGACACAGCGGTGACACAGCGGGGACTCAGCGGGGGACACAGTGGGACACAGCGGGGGACACAACAGGACACATCGGGGGACACTGCGGGACACAGCGGGGGACACTGCGGGACACAGTGTGGGACAGAGCGTGGGACACAGAGAGACACAGCGGGGACAAACTGGGACACCACGGGACACAGTGGGACACAGCGGGACACAGCGGGGACAGTGCGGGAACATAGCGGGACACAGCGGGGTACACAGCGGGACACAGCAGGACACAGCGGGACCCAGCGGGACACAGCGTCGATACAGCCGGGACACAGCGTTACACAGCAGGGTACACAGTTGGGGACACAGAGGGTCACAGTGGGGCAAACAGCGGGACCCAGCGGGACACAGCGTCGATACAGCGGGCACACAGCGGGACTCAGCGGGGTACACAGCTGGGGACACAATGGGACACAGCAGGGGACACAGCGAGGACACAGCGGAACACAGCGGGACACAGCTTGGGACACAGCGGGGACAGAGCGGGACACAGCGGGGGACAGAGCGAGGACACAGCGGGATAGAGCGGGACACAGCGTGGGACAAAGTGGGAGACAGCGGGGGACACAGCGGGACGCAGCGGGGGACACTGCGGGACACAGTGTGGGACAGAGCATGGGACACAGTGAGACACAGCGGGGACAAAGCTGGACACAGCGGGGTACACAGAGGGACACAGCAGGGACACAGAGAGAAACAGTGTGACACAAAAGGACACAGCTGGACACAGCGGGGTACACAGCGGGACACAGCGGGCACACCGCGGGGACACAGCGGGACACAGCGGGACACAGTGGGGACAGAGCGGGACACAGTCGGACACAACGGGACACAGCGGGGGACACAGCTGGACACAGCGGGGGACACAGCGAGGACACAGCGGGACACAGCGGGGGACACAGCGAGGACACAGCGGTGGACACAACGGGGGACACAGCGGGACACAGCGGGGAACACAGCGAGGACACAGGGGGAAACAGCGGGACACAGCGTCGAAACAGAGGGGACTCAGCGGGGGACACAGCGGGGGACACAGCGGGGGACAAAGTGGGACACCACGGGACACAGTGTGACACAGCGGGACACAGCGGGGACACTGCGGAGACACAGCAGGACAAAGCGGGGGACATAGCAGGACACAGCGGAACACAGCGGGGGACACAGCGGGGTACAGCTGAGACAGAGATGGGCCACAGCGGGACCCAGCGGTGCCACAGCTGAACACTCTGGGGTACACAGCGGGACACAGCGGGCACACAGCTGGGGACACAGCTGGGACAAAGCGAGACACCACGGGACACAGCGAGGACACAGTGGGAAACAGCGGAACACAGCGGGGGACAAAGCGGGATGAAGCGGGGGACATAGCGGGACACAGCGGCACACAGTGGGGGACACAGCGGGGGACAGCGGAGACTG
>NW_012295342.1:0-5231 GCF_000151885.1 Dipodomys ordii
ATTCTGCTTCTCCAGATTCTGCTTCTTCTGCTTCTCCTGCTTCTCCTTCTGCTTGAGGTTCTGCTTCTTCTTCTTCGGATTCTTATGCTTCTGCTTCTCCTGCTTCTGCTTCTTCTGCTTCCCCTCCTTCTCTTTCTGCTTCTCCTTCTGCTTCTGCTTCTTGTCCTTCTCCTGTTTCTTCTGCTTGTTCTTCTCCTGTTTCTGCATTTCCTGCTTCTCCTTCTGCTGCTCTTCTTTTTGTCCTGCCGATTTTCCTTCTACTGCTCCTTCTTCTGCTTCTCTTTCTGCTTCTACTCCTGTTTCTCCTTCTCCTTCTCCATCTAGATCTTCTGCTTTTCCTTCTGCTTCTCCTTCTGCTTCTGAATCTTGTGCTTCTTCTGATACTGCCTCTGCTTCTTCTGTTTCTTCTGCTTCTCCTTCTGCTTTTGCTTCTCTTTCTGCTTCTGCTTCTCCTTCTGCTTCTCCAGATTCTGCTTCTTCTGCTTCTCCTGCTTCTCCTTCTGCTTCAGGTTCTGCTTTTGCTTTTTCGGCTTCTTCTGCTTCTGCTTCTTCTGCTGCTGCTTCTTCTGCTTCTCCTGCTTCTCGTTCTGCTTCTCTTTCTGCTTCTCTTTCTCCTTCTCCTTGTCCTTCTCCTTCTTCTGCTTCTTCTTCTGCTTCTGCTTCTTCTTCTGCTTCTGCTTCTGCTTCAATTTCTCCTTCTGCTTCTCATTCTGCTTCTGCGCCTTCTGTTTCTTCTGCTTCTCCTGCTTCTTCTTCTCCTGCTACTCCTACTTCTCGTGCTGCTTCTCCTTCTGCGTCTCTTTCTGGTTCTGCTTATCCTTTTGCTTCTCCTACTCCTAATCCTTCTCTTTCGCCTTCTCCTTCTTCTTCTTCTGCTTGTCCTGGTGCTTCTGCTTCTGCTTATTCTACTATTTCTGTTTCTTCTGCTTCTGCTTCAGATTGTGCTTCTTCTGTTTCTCCTTCTGCTTCAGATTCTGCTTCTGCTTCTTCGGCTTCTCCTGTTTCTTCTGCTTCTGCTTCTCCTGCTTCTTCTGGTTCTCCTGCTTCTCTTTCTGCTTCTCCTTCTGCTTCTGCTTCTCCTTCTGCTTCTGCTTCTGCTCTTCTCCTTCTGTTTCTTTTGCTTCTGTTTCTTCTGCTTCTTCTTCTTCTGTTTCTTCGGATTCTACTTCTGCTTCTCCTTCTTCTCCTTCTCTTTCTGCTTCTTCTGATTCTCCTGCTTCTCCTTCTTGTTCTCCTTCTGTTTCTGCTTCTCTTTCTGCTTCTGCTTCTCCTTCTGCTGCTCCTTCTCCTTCTCCTTCTTCTGCTTCTCTCACTGCTTCTGCTTCTGCTTCTTTTGCTTATTCTTTTTCTTCTGCTTCAGCTTCTCCTGCTTCTGCTTCTTCTGCTTCTACTGCTTCTCCTTATACTTCTCCTTATGCTTCTCCTTATGCTGCTGCTTCTTCTTCTTCTTCTTCGTCTTCTTCTTCTTCTCTTTCTTCTGCTTCTGCTTTTCCTGCTTCTTCTGCTTCTACTGCTTCTCTTTCTGCTTCTTGTCCTTCTCCTGTTTCTTCTCCTTCAGCTTCTCCTGCTTCTGCTTCTTCTGCTGTTCCTGCTTCTCTTTCTGCTTCTCCTTCTGCTTCTCTTTCTGCTTCTGCTCCTTCTCCTTCTTCTGTTTCTTCTTCTTCTGCTTCTCCCGCTTGTGCTTCTTCTGCTTCTCCTGCTTCTCGTTCCGCTTCTCTTCGTCGGCTTCTTTTTCTATTTCTGCTTCTGCTTCTTCTGATTCTGATTCTTCTCCTTCTTCTTCTCCTTCTGCTTCTGCGTCTTCTGCATTTCCTGCTTCTCCTTCTGCATCTCCTTCTGCTTGTGCTTTTCCTTCTGCTTCTTCTTCTGCTCCGGCTTCTCCTTCTCCTTCTTCTGCTTCTCCGTCTGCTTCTGTTTCTTCTGCTTTTCCTGCTTCTCCTTCTGCTTTTCCTTCTATTTCTCCTTCTCGTTCTTCTGCTATTCCTTCTGCTTCTCTTACTGCTTCTGCATCTTCAGCTTCTTCTGCTACTGATTCTGCTTCTTCTGTTTTTTCTGCTTCTCCTTCTGCTTTTGCTTCTCTTTCTGCTTCTGCTTCTCCTTCTGGTTCTCTTTCTTCGTCTCCAGATTCTGCTTCTTCTGCTTCTCCTGCTTCTCCTTCTGCTTTAGGTTCTGCTTTTGCTTCTTCGGCTTCTTCTGCTTCTATTTTTGCTTCTCCTTCTGTTTCTGCTTCTCTTTCTGCTTCTGCTTCATCTCCTTCTTCTATTTCTTCTGATTCTGCTTCTCCTGCTTCTCCTCCTGTTTCTCTTTATGCTTCTCCTTCTGCTTCTCCTTCTTCTGCTTCTACTACTGCTTCTGCTTCTCCTTCTGCTTCTGCATCTTCTGCTTCTTCTGCTACTGCCTCTGCTTCTTCTGTTTCTTCTGCTTCTCCTTCTGCTTCTCCTTCTGCTTCTCCTTCTGCTTCTTCTTCTTCTGCTTTACCTGCTTCTCTTTCTGCTTCTCCTTCTACTTCTCGTTCTGTTTCTCCTTCTCCTTCCTGTTTTTCTGCATTTCCTTCTGCTACACCTGCTACTGCTTCTACTTCTTCTGTTTCTTCTGCTTCTCCTTCTGCTTTTGATTCTCTTTCTGCTTCTGCTTCTCCTTCTGCTTCTCATTCTGCTTCTCCAGATTCTGCTTCTTCTGCTTCTCCTGCTTCTCCTTCTGCTTCAGGTTCTGCTTCTGCGTCTTCGCATTCTTATGCTTCTGCTTCTCCTGCTTCTGCTTCTTCTGCTTTCCCTCCTTCTCTTTCTGCTTCTCCTTCTGTTACTGCTTCTCCTTCTGCTTCTGCTTCTTGTCCTTCTCCTGTTTCTTCTGCTTCTGCTTCTCCTGTTTCTGCATCTCCTGCTTCTCCTTCTGCTTCTCTTTCTGCTTCTCCTGCTGCTTTTCCATCTCCTGCTCCTTCTTCTGCTTCTCTTCTGCTTCTCCTTCTGTTTCTCCTTCTCCCTTCTCCTTCTCGATCTCCTGCTTTTCCTTCTGCTTCTCCTTCTGCTTCTGCATCTTCTGCTTCTTCTGCTACTGCCTCTGCTTCTTCTGTTTCGTCTGCTTCTAGTTCTGCTTCTCCTTCTGCATTTGCTTCTCTTTCTGCTTCTGCTTCTCCTTCTGCTTCTCCAGATTCTGCTTCTCCTGCTTCTCCTTCTGCTTCAGGTTCTGCTTCTGCTTCTTCTGCTTCTGCTTCTACTGCTGCTGCTTCTTCTGCTTCTCCTGCTTCTCTTTCTGCTTTTCCTTCTGTTTCTGCTTCTCCTTCTGTTTCTTCTCTTTCTTCTGTTTCTTCTGTTTCTGCTTCTCCTGCTTCTGCTTCTCCTGCTTCTCGTTTGGCTTCTCTTTCTGCTTCTCCTTCTTCTTCTCCTTCTATTTCTGCTTCTCTTTCTGCTTCTGCATCTCCTTCTGCTTCACCTTCTGCTGCTTCTTCTTCTGTTTCTCCCTCTGCTTCTGCTTCTTATGCTTCTTCTTTTTCTTCTGGTTCTGCTTCTCCTGCTTCTGCTTCTTATGCTTCTACTGCTTCTTCTTCTTCTTCTTCTTCTGCTTCTACTTCTCTTCCTGCTTCTGCTTCTCCTGCTTGTTTTTCTGCTTCTTCTGCTGTTTTTTCTACTTCCCCTTCTGCTTCTCTTTTTGCTTCTCCTTCTGCTTCTGCTTCTTCTGTTTCTCGTGCCTGAATTTCTGGTTCTACTTGTTCTGCTGTTTCTCCTTCTGCTTCTGCTTCTCCTTCTGCTTCTGTTTCTGCTTCTTTTCTTTCGGCTTCTTCTGCTTCTGCTTCTTGTCCTCCTCCTGCTTCTCTTTCTGCTTCTCATTCTGCTTCTGCTTCTCCTTCTGCTTCTGCTTCTCCTCTTTCTCCTTCTCCTACTTCTGCTTCTCCTTCAGCTTCTGCATCTTCTGCTTCTCCTGCTTCTCCTTCTGCATCTCCTTCTGCTTGTGCTTCTCCTTATGCTTCTTCTTTTGCCTCTGCTTCTCCTTCTCCTTCTTTTGCTTCTCCTTTTACTTCTGCTTCTTCTGCTTTTACTGCTTCTCCTTCTGCTTCTGCTTCTTCTGCTTCTCCTTCTGCATCTTCTTCTGCTTCTTCTTCTTCGGATTCTTATGCTTCTCCTTCTCCTTCTTCTGCTTCTCCTTCTGCTTCTTCTTCTTCTGCTTTACCTGCTTCTCTTTCTGCTTCTCCTTCTGCTTCTCCTTCTGTTTCTCCTTCTCCTTCTTGTTCTTCTGCTTTTCCTTCTGCTTCTGCTACAACTGCTACTGCTTCTACTTCTTCTGTTTCTTCTGCTTCTCCTTCTGCTTTTGATTATCTTCCTGCTTCTGCTTCTCCTTCTGCTTCTCATTCTGCTTCTCCAGATTCTGATTCTTCTGCTTCTCCTGCTTCTCCTTCTGCTTCAGGTTCTGCTTCTGCTTCTTCGGATTCTTATGCTTCTGCTTCTCCTGCTTCTGCTTCTTCTGCTTCCCCTCCTTCTCTTTCTGCTTCTCCTTCTGCTTCTGCTTCTTGTCCTTTTCCTGTTTCTTCTGCTTGTTCTTCTCCTGTTTCTGCATTTCCTGCTTCTCCTTCTGCTTCTCTTTCTGTTTTTCCTGCTGCTTTTCCTTCTACTGCTCCTTCTTCTGCTTCTCTTTCTGCTTCTACTCCTGTTTCTCCTTCTCCTTCTCCTTCTAGTTCTTCTGCTTTTCCTTCTGCTTCTCCTTCTGTTTCTGAATCTTCTGCTTATTCTGCTACTGCCTCTGCTTCTTCTGTTTCTTCTGCTTCTCCTTCTGCTTTTGCTTCTCTTTTTGCTTCTGCTTCTCCTTCTGGTTCTCCTTCTTCTTCTCCAGATTCTGCTTCTTCTGCTTCTCCTGCTTTTCCTTCTGCTTTAGGTTCTGCTTTTGCTTCTTCGTCTTCTTCTGCTTCTTTTTCTGCTTCTCCTTCTGTTTCTGCTTCTCTTTCTGCTTCTGCTTCTTCTCCTTCTTCTATTTCTTCTGATTCTGCTTCTCCTGCTTCTGCTTCTCCTGCTTCTCCTTCTGTTTCTCTTTATGCTTCTCCTTCTGCTTCTCCTTCTTCTGCTTCTACTACTGCTTCTGCTTCTCCTTCTGCTTCTGCATCTTCTGCTTCTTCTGCTACTGCCTCTGCTTCTTCTGTTTCTTCTGCTTCTCCTTCTGCTTCTCCTTCTGCTTTTGCTTCTCTTTCTGCTTCTGCTTCTCCAGATTCTGTTTCTTCTGCTTCTCCTGTATCTCCTTATGCTTCA
>NW_012295343.1:0-5231 GCF_000151885.1 Dipodomys ordii
CTTCCTTTCCTCTGCTTCTGCTTCTCCTTCTCCTTCTTCTGCTTCATTTTCTGCTTCTGCTTCTTCTGATTCTCCAACTAATCCTTCTTCTTCTCCTTCTGTTTCTGCTTCTCTTTCTGCTTCTCCATCTCCTTCTGCTTCACCTTCTGCTGCTCCTTCTCCTTCTTCTGTTTCTCCCTCTGCTTCTGCTTCTTATGCTTCTTCTTGTTCTTCTGCTTCTGCTTCTCCTGCTTCTGCTTCTTATGCTCTACTGCTTCTACTTCTGCTTCTGCTTCTTCTGCTTCTACTTCTCTTTCTGCTTCTCCTGCCTGTTTTTCTGCTTCTTCTGCTGCTTCTCCTTCTGCTGCCTCTTCTACTTCTCCTTCTGCTTCTCTTTTTGCTTATCCTTCTGCTTCTGCTTCTGCTTCTTCTGCTCCCTCTCATTCTGCTTCTTATGCTTATTCTTTTTCTTCTGCTTCTCCTGCTTCTGCTTCTCCTGCTTCTCCTACTTCTCGTGCTGCTTCTCATTCTGGGTCTCTTTCTGCTTCTGCTTATCCTTTTGCTTCTCCTACTCCTAATCCTTCTCTTTCACCTTCTCCTTCTTCTTCTTCTGTTTCTCCTGGTGCTTCTGCTTCTGCTTATTCTACTCTTACTGTTTCTTCTGCTTCTGCTTCAGATTGTGCTTCTTCTGTTTCTCCTTCTGCTTCAGATTATGATTCTGCTTCTTCGGCTTCTTCTGTTTCTTCTGCTTCTGCTTCTCCTGCTTCTTCTGCTTCTCCTGCTTCTCCTTCTGCTTCTCCTTCTGCTTCTGCTTCTGCTCTTCTCCTTCTTCTGTTTCTTTTGCTTCTGTTTCTTCTGCTTCTTCTTCTTCTGATTCTTCTGATGCTACTTCTGCTTCTCCTTCTTCTCCTTCTCTTTCTGCTTCTACTTCTGCTTCTTCTGATTCTCCTGCTTCTCCTTCTTGTTCTCCTTCTGTTTCTGCTTCTCATTCTGCTTCTGCTTCTCCTTCTGCTGCTCCTTCTCCTTATCCTTCTTCTGATTCTCCCCCTGCTTCTGCTTCTGCTTCTTCTGCTTATTCTTTTTCTTCTGCTTCTGCTTCTCCTGCTTCTGCTTCTTCTGCTTCTACTGCTTCTCATTATGTTTCTCCTTATGCTTCTTCTTCTTCTTCTTTTTCTTCTTCTTCGTCTTCTCCTTCGTCTTCTTCTTCGTCTTCCTCTTCTTCTTCTTCTTCTTCTTCTTCTTCTTCTTCTTCTTCTTCTTCTTCTTCTTCTTCTTCTTCTTCTTCTTCTTCTTCTTCTTCTTCTTCTCTTTCTTCTGCTTCTGCTTTTGCTGCTACTTCTGCTTCTACTGCTTCTCTTGCTGCTTCTGATTCTGCTTCTGCTTCTCCTTCTGCTTCTCCTATTGCTTCTGCTGCCCTTCCTTCTCCTTCTCCTTCTGCTATTTCTGCTTCTCCTTCTGCTTCTGCTTCTTCTGCTTCTGCTGCTTCTCGTGCTGCATCTTCTTCTGCTTCGGCTTCTCCTGCTGCTGCTTCTCCTGCTTCTGCATTTGTACTTGTCGTGCTTCTCTTTCTTCTCCTCATTCTTCTGCTTCTCCTTCTGCTTCTACTATTGCTTCTGCTGCCCTTCCTTCTCCTTCTCCTTCTCCTTCTTCTGCTTCTTCTTCTGCTTCTGCTTCTTCTGCTTCTCCTGCTTCTCCTTCTGCATCTTATTCTGCTTCTGCTTCTCCTTCTGCTGCTTCTTCTGCTTCTGCTTCTCCTTCTCCTTCTTCTGCTTCTCCTTCTGATTCTCCTTCTGCTTCTCCTTCTCCTTCTCGTTCTTCTGCTTGTCCTACTGCTTCTCCTTCTGCTTCTGCTACAACGACTACTGCTTCTGCTTCTTCTGCTTCTACTTCTGCTTTTGATTCTCTTTCTGCTTCTGCTTCTCCTTCTGCTTCTCATTCTGCTTCTCCAGATTCTGCTTCTTCTACTTCTCCTGCTTCAGGTTCTGCTTCTGCTTCTTCGGATTCTTATGCTTCTGCTTCTTCTGCTTCCCCTCTTTCTCTTTCTGCTTCTCCTTCTGTTTCTGCTTCTCTTTCTGCTTCTGCTTCTGCTTCTCCTTCTGCTACTTCTCCTTCTTCTGTTTCTTCTACTTCTGCTTCTCCTGCTCCTCGTTCTGCTTCTCTTCGTCTGCTTCTCTTTCTGCTTCTGCTTCTGCTTCTTCTGCTTCTTCTTCTTCTTCTACTCCTTCTGTTTCTGCTTCTTCTGCTTCTCCTTCTGCATCTCCTTCTGCTTGTGCTTGTTCTTATTCTTCTTCTTCTACTTCTGCTTCTCCTTTTCCGTCTGCTACTGCTTGTTCTCCTTTTCCTGCTTCTCCTTCTGCTTCTCCTTCTGTTTCTCCTTCTCCTTCTTGTTCTTCTGCTTTTCCTTTTGCTTCTCCTTCTGCTTCTGCATCTTCTGCTTCTTCTGCTACTGCTTCTGCTTCTTCTGTTTCTTCTGCTTCCCTGCTTCTGCTTCTCCTGCTTCTCCTACTTCTCGTGCTGCTTCTCCTTCTGCGTCTCTTTCTGCTTCTGCTTATCCTTTTGCTTCTCCTACTCCTAATCCTTCTCTTTCGCCTTCTCCTTCTTGTTCTTCTGCTTGTCCTGCTGCTTCTGCTTCTGCTTATTCTAATATTTCTGTTTCTTTTGCTTCTGCTTCAGATTGTGCTTCTTCTGTTTCTCCTTCTGCTTCAGATTCTGCTTCTGCTTCTTCGGCTTCTTCTGTTTCTTCTGATTCTGCTTCTCCTGCTTCTTCTGCTTCTCCTGCTTCTCTTTCTGCTTCTCCTTCTGCTTCTGCTTCTCCTGCTTCTGCTTCTGCTCTTCTCCTTCTTCTGTTTCTTTTGCTTCTGTTTCTTCTGCTTCTTCTTCTTCTGTTTCTTCTGATTCTACTTCTGCTTCTCCTTCTTCTCCTTCTCATTCTGCTTCTACTTCTGCTTCTTCTGATTTTCCTGCTTCTCCTTCTTGTTCTCCTTCTGTTTCTGCTTCTCATTCTGCTTCTGCTTCTCCTTCTGCTGCTCCTTATCCTTATCCTTCTTCTGATTCTCCCCCTGCTTCTGCTTCTGCTTCTTCTGCTTATTCTTTTTCTTCTGCTTCTGCTTCTCCTGCTTCTGCTGCTTCTACTGCTTCTCATTATGTTTCTCCTTATGCTTCTTCTTCTTCTTCTTTTTCTTCTTCTTCGTCTTCTCCTTCGTCTTCTTCTTCTTCTTCTTCTTCTTCTTCTTCTTCTTCTTCTTCTTCTTCTTCTTCTTCTTCTTCTTCTTCTTCTCTTTCTTCTGCTTCTGCTTTTCCTGCTTCTTCTGCTTCTACTGCTTCTCTTTCTGCTTCTCATTCTGCTTCTGCTTCTCCTTCTGCTTCTCCTATTGCTTCTGCTGCCCTTCCTTCTCCTTCTCCTTCTCCTACTTCTGCTTCTCCTTCTGCTTCAGCTTCTTCTGCTTCTCCTGCTTCTCGTTCTGCATCTTCTTCTGCTTCGGCTTCTCCTGCTGCTGCTTCTCCTGCTTCTGCATTTGTGCTTTTCCTGCTTCTCTTTCTTCTCCTCATTCTTCTGCTTCTCCTTCTGCTTCTACTATTGCTTCTGCTGCCCTTCCTTCTCCTTCTCCTTCTCCTTCTTCGCTTCTTCTTCTGCTTCAGCTTCTTCTGCTTCTCCTGCTTCTCCTTCTGCATCTTCTTCTGCTTCTGCTTCTCCTTCTGCTGCTTCTTCTGCTTCTGCTTCTCCTTCTCCTTCTTCTGCTTCTCCTTCTGATTCTCCTTCTGCTTCTCCTTCTCCTTCTCGTTCTTCTGCTTTTCCTACTGCTTCTCCTTCTGCTTCTGCTACAACGACTACTGCTTCTGCTTCTCCTGTTTCTTCTGCTTCTACTTTTGCTTTTGATTCTCTTTCTGCTTCTGCTTCTCCTTCTGCTTCTCATTCTGCTTCTCCAGATTCTGCTTCTTTTACTTCTCCTGCTTCAGGTTCTGCTTCTGCTTCTTCGGATTCTTTTGCTTTTGCTTCTTCTGCTTCCCCTCCTTCTCTTTCTGCTTCTCCTTCTGTTTCTGCTTCTCTTTCTGCTTCTCCTTCTGCTTCTCCTTCTGCTACTTCTCCTTCTTCTGTTTCTTCTACTTCTGCTTCTCCTGCTCCTCGTTCTGTTTCTCTTCGGCTGCTTCTCTTTCTGCTTCTGCTTCTGCTTCTTCTGCTTCTTCTTCTTCTTCTACTCCGTCTGCTACTGCTTCTTCTCCTTTTCCTGCTTCTCCTTCTGCTTCTCCTTCTGCTTCTCCTTCTGTTTCTCCTTCTCCTTCTTGTTCTTCTGCGTTTCCTTCTGCTTCTCCTTCTGCTTCTGCATCTTCTGCTTCTTCTGCTACTGCTTCTGCTTCTTCTGTTTCTTCTGCTTCTCCTGCTTCTGCTTCTCCTGCTTCTCCTACTTCTCGTGCTGCTGATCCTTCTGCGTCTCTTTCTGCTTCTGCTTATCCTTTTGCTTCTCCTACTCCTCATCCTTCTCTCTCGCCTTCTCCTTCTTCTTCTTCTGCTTCTCCTGCTGCTTCTGCTTCTGTTTATTCTACTATTTCTGTTTCTTCTGCTTCTGCTTCAGATTGTGCTTCTTCTGTTTCTCCTTCTGCTTCAGATTCTGCTTCTGCTTCTTCGGCTTCTTCTGTTTCTTCTGCTTCTGCTTCTCCTGCTTCTTCTGCTTCTCCTGCTTCTCTTTCTGCTTCTCCTTCTGCTTCTGCTTCTCCTTCTGCTTCTGCTTCTGCTCTTCTCCTTCTTCTGTTTCTTTTGCTTCTGTTTCTTCTGCTTCTTCTTCTTCTGTTTCTTCTGATTCTACTTCTGCTTCTCCTTCTTCTCCTTCTCTTTCTGCTTCTACTTCTGCTTCTTCTGATTCTCCTGCTTCTCCTTTTGTTGTCCTTCTGTTTCTGCTTCTCTTTCTGCTTCTGCTTCTCCTTCTGCTGCTCCTTCTACTTCTGCTTCTGCTTCTCCCAGTGCTTCTGCTTCTGCTTCTTTTGCTTATTCTTTTTCTTCTGCTTCTGCTTCTTCTGCTTATGCTTCTTCTGCTTCTACTGCTTCTCCTTATGCTTCTCCTTATGCTTCTCCTTATGCTTCTTCTTCTTCTTCTTCTTCGTCTTCTTCTTCTTCTTCTTCTTCTTCTTCTTCTTCTTCTTCTTCTTCTTCTTCTTCTTCTTCTTCTCTTTCTTCTGCTTCTTCCTTTCCTGCTTCTTCTGCTTCTACTGCTTCTCTTTCTGCTTCTCATTCTGCTTCTGCTTCTCCTTCTGCTTCT
>NW_012295344.1:0-5230 GCF_000151885.1 Dipodomys ordii
CAGCTTCTCTTTCTGCTTCTCATTCTGCTTCTGCTTCTCCTTCTGCTTCTCCTATTGCTTCTGCTGCCCTTCCTTCTCCTTCTCCTTCTCCTATTCTGCTTCTCCTTGTGCTTTTGCTTCTTCTGATTCTCCTGCTTCTCCTTCTGCATCTTCTTCTGCTTCTGCTTCTCCTTCTGCTGCTTCTTCTGCTTCTGCTTCTCCCTCTTCTGCTTCTCCTTCTGATTCTCCTTCTGCTTCTCCTTCTGCTGCTCCTTCTCCTTCTGCTTCTCCCTCTGACTCTGCTTCTTATGCTTATTCTTTTTCTTCTGCTTCTGCTCCTACTGCTTCTGCTTCTTCTGCTTCTCCTTATGCTTCTCCTTCTCCTTCTTCTTCTTCTCCTTCTCCTTCTCCTCCTTCTTCTTCTTCTTCTTCTTCTTCTTCTTCTTCTTCTTCTTCTTCTTCTTCTTCTTCTTCTTCTTCTTCTTCTTCTTGTTCTTGTTCTTCTTCATCTTCTTCTTCTTCTTCTTCTTCTTCTTCTTCTTCTTCTTCTTCTTCTTCTTCTTCTTCTTCTTCTTCTTCTTCTTCTTCTTCTTCTCTTTCTGCTGCTTCTCCTTTTCCTGCGTCTTCTGCTTCTAGTGCTTCTCTTTCTGCTTCTCCTTCTGCTTCTGCTTCTGCTTCTTGTCCTTTTCCTGTTTCTTCTGCTTCTCCTGCTTCTGCTTCTTCTGCTTTTCCTGCTTCTCTTTCTGCTTCTCCTTCTGCTTCTGCTCCTCCTTCTGCTTCTGCTCCTTCTATTTCTTCTGTTTCTTCTTCTTCTACTTCTCTCGCTCTGCTTCTTCTGCTTCTCCTGCTTCTCGTTCTGCTTCTCTTCGTCGGCTTCTCTTTCTACTTCTCCTTCTGCTTCTTCTGATTCTGCTTCTTCTCCTTCTTCTTCTCCTTCTGCTTCTGCTTCTGCTTCTCCTGCTACTCCTTCTGCATCTCCTTCTGCTTGTGCTTTTCCTTCTGCTTCTTCTTCTGCTTCTGCTTCTCCTTCTTCTGCTTCTCCGTCTGTTTCTGCTTCTTCTGTTTTTCCTGCTTCTCCTACTGCTTCTCATTCTTCTTCTCCTTCTGTTTCTCCTTGTCGTTATTCTGCTATTCCTTCTGCTTCTCTATCTGCTTCTGCATCTTCAGCTTCTTCTGCTACTGCTTCTGCTTCTGCTTCTTCTGCTTCTCTTTCTGATTCTGCTTCTCCTTCTGGTTCTCCTTCTTCTCCAGATTCTGCTTCTTCTGCTCCTCCTGCTTCTCCTTCTGCTTCAGGTTCTGCTTCTGCTTCTTCTGCTTCTATTTATGCTTCTCCTTCTGTTTCTGCTTCTCTTTCTGCTTCTGCTTCTTAAACTTCTTCTATTTCTTTTGATTCTTCTTCTCCTGCTTCTGCTTCTCCTTCTGTTTCTCCTTCTGCTTCTCCTTCTGCTTCTCCTTCTTCTGCTTCTACTTCTGCTTCTGCTTCTCCTTCTGCATCTTCTTCTGTTTCAATTTCTCCTTCTTCTGCTTTTCATTCTGCTTCTGCTTCTCCTGCTTCTGCTTCTTCTGCTTCTCCTGCTTCTCCTTCTCCTTCTCTTTCTGCTTCTGCTTATCCTTCTGTTTCTCCTACTCCTAATCCTTCTCTTTCTCCTTCTCCTTCTTCTTCTTCTGCTACTCCTGCTGCTTCTTCTTCTGCTTCTTCTGCTTTTTCTGTTTCTTCTGTTTCTGCTTCTCCTGCTTCTTCTTCTTCTGCTTCTCCTACTTCTCTTTCTGCTTCTCCGTCTCATTCTCCTTCTCCTTCAATTCCTCCTTCTTGTGCTTCTCTTTCTGCTTCTGCTTCTCCTGCTTCTGCTCTGTTTCTCCTTCTGCTTCTCCTTCTGCTTCTCTTTCTGCTTCTGATTCTCCTTCTGCTCCTCCTACTCCTAATCCTTCTCTTTCTCCCTCTTCTTCTGCTTCTCGTTCTGCTTCTGCTTCTTCTGCTTGTTCGGTTTCTTCTGCTTCTGCTTTTCCAGCTTCTGCTGCTTCTGCTTCTCCTTCTGCTTCAGGTTCTCCTTCTGATCCTTCGGCTTCTGTTTCTTCTGCTTCTGTTTCTCCTGCTTCTCCTGCTACTGCTTCTTCTGCTTCTCTTTCTGCTTCTCCTTCTGCTTCTGCTTCTCCTTCTGCTCCTTCTCCTTCTTCTGTTTCTTCTTCTTCTTCTTCTTCTTCTTCTGCTTCTCCCGCTTCTGCTTCTTCTGCTTCTCCTGCTTGTGCTTCTCCTTCTGCTTCTCCTTCTCCTTCTTCTGCTGCTCTTTCTGCTTCTGCTTCTTCTGATTCTCCAACTTCTCCTTCTTCTTCTCCTTCTATTTCTGCTTCTCTTTCTGCTTCTGCATCTCCTTCTGCTTCACCTTCTGCTGCTCCTTCTCCTTCTTCTGTTTCTCCCTCTGCTTCTGTTTCTTATGTTTCTTCTTTTTCTTCTGGTTCTGCTTCTCCTGCTTCTGCTTCTTATGCTTCTACTGCTTCTTCTTCTGCTTCTTCTGCTTCTACTTCTCTTCCAGCTTCTGCTTCTCCTGCTTGTTTTTCTGCTTCTTCTGCTGTTTATTCTACTTCCCCTTCTGCTTCTCTTTTTGCTTCTCCTTCTGCCTCAGCTTCTTCTGTTTCTGCTGCCTGAATTTCTTGTTCTACTTCTTCTGCTGCTTCTCCTTCTGCTTCTGCCTCTGTTTCTGCTTCTTCTCTTTCGGCTTCTCCTGCTTCTGCTTCTTGTCCTCCTCCTGCTTCTCTTTCTGCTTCTCATTCTGCTTTCTGCTTCTCCATCTGCTTCTGCTTCTCCTCCTTCTCCTTCTCCTACTTCTGCTTCTCCTTCATCTTCTGCTTCTTCTGCTTCTCCTGCTTCTCCTTCTGCATCTCCTTCTGCTTGTGCTTGTCCTTATGCTTCTTCTTCTGCCTCTGCTTCTCCTTCTCCTTCTTTTGCTTCTCCTTTTGCTTCTGCTTCTTCTGCTTTTCCTGCTTCTCCTTCTGCTTCTGCTTCTTCTGCTTCTCCTTCTGCATCTTCTTCTGCTTCTGCTTCTCCTTTTCCTTCTTCTGCTTCTCCTTCTTATTCTCCTATTGCTTCTCCTTCTGTTTCCCTTCTCCTTCTTGTTCTTCTGCTTTTCCTTCTGCTTCTCGTTCTGCTTCTGCTACAACTGCTACTGCTTCTACTTCTTTTGTTTCTTCTGCTTCTCCTTCTGCTTTTGATTCTCTTTCTGCTTCTGCTTCTCCTTCTGTTTCTCCTTCTGCATCTCCAGATTCTGCTTCTTCTGCTTCTCCTGCTTCTCCTTCTGCTTCAGGTTCTCCCTCTGCTTCTTCGGATTCTTATGCTTCTGCTTCTCCTGCTTCAGCTTCTTCTGCTTCCGCTCCTTCTCTTTCTGCTTCTCCTTCTGTTTCTGCTTCTCCTTCTGCTTCTGCTTCTTGTCCTTCTCCTGTTTGTTCTGCTTATGCTTCTCCTGTTTCTGCATCTCCTGCTCTTCCTTCTGCTGCTCTTTCTGCTTCTCCTGCTGCTTTTCCTTCTCCTGCTCCTTCTTCTGCTTCTCTTTCTGCTTCTCCTTCTGTTTCTCCTTCTCCTTCTTCTGCTTCTCCTTCTGCTTCTGCTTCTCCTTCTGCTTCTGCTTCTGCTTCAATTTCTCCTTCTGCTTCTCATTCTGCTTCTGCGTCTTCTGTTTCTTCTGTTTCTCTTGTTTCTGCTTCTCCTGCTTCTCCTACTTCTCGTGCTGCTTCTCCTTCTGCGTCTCTTTCTGCTTCTGCTTATCCTTTTGCTTCTCCTACTCCTAATCCTTCTCTTTCGCCTTCTCCTTCTCCTTCTTCTGCTTCTCCTGCTTCTCCTTCTGCATCTTCTTCTGCTTCTCCTTCTGCTGCTTCTTCTGCTTCTGCTTTTCCTTCTTCTGCTTCTCCCTCTGATTCTGCTTCTTATGCTTATTCTTTTTCTTCTGCTTCTGCTTCTCCTGCTTCTGCTTCTTCTGCTTCTACTGCTTCTCCTTCTCCTTCTCCTTCTCCTTCTTCTTCTTCTTCTTCTTCTTCTTCTTCTTCTTCTTCTTCTTCTTTTTATTCTTCTTCTTCTTCTTCCATCATCTTCTTCTTCTTCTTCTTCTTCTTCTTCTTCTTCTTCTTCTTCTTCTTCTTCTTCTTCTTTTTCTGCTGCTTCTGCTTTTCCTGCGTCTTCTGCTTCTAGAGCTTCTCTTTCTGCTTCTCCTTCTGCTTCTGCTTCTGCTTCTTGTCCTTATCCTATTTCTTCTGTTTCTTCTGCATCTGCTTCTCCTGCTTCTGCTTCTTCTGCTTTTCCTGCTTCTGCTCTTCCTTCTGCTGCTTCTGCTCCTCCTTCTGCTTCTGCTCCTTCTATTTCTTCTGTTTCTTCTTCTTCTGCTTCTCCTGCTTCTCGTTCTGCTTCTCTTCGTCGGCTTCTCTTTCTACTTCTCCTTCTGCTTCTTCTGATTCTGCTTCTTCTCCTTCTTCTTCTCCTTCTGCTTCTGCTTCTTCTGTTTCTCCTGCTACTCCTTCTGCATCTCCTTCTGCTTGTGCTTTTCCTTCTGCTTCTTCTTCTGCTTCTGCTTCTCCTTCTTCTGCTTCTCCGTCTGTTTCTGCTTCTTCTGTTTTTCCTGCTTCTCCTTCTGCTTCTCATTCTTCTTCTCCTTCTGTTTCTCCTTGTCGTTATTCTGCTATTCCTTCTGCTTCTCTATCTGCTTCTGCATCTTCAGGTTCTTCTGCTACTGCTTCTGCTTCTGCTTCTTCTGTTTCTTCTGCATCTCTTTCTGCTTCTCCTTCCGCTTTTGCTTCTCTTTCTGCTTCTGCTTCTCCTTCTGGTTCTCCTTCTTCTCCAGATTCTGCTTCTTCTGCTTCTCCTGCTTCTCCTTCTGCTTGAGGTTCTGCTTCTGCTTCTTCAGCTTCTTCTGCTTCTATTTCTGCTTCTCCTTCTGTTTCTGCTTCTCTTTCTGCTTCTGCTTCTTATCCTTCTTCTATTTCTTTTGATTCTGCTTCTCCTGCTTCTGCTTCTCCTGCTTCTCCTTCTGTTTCTCTTTATGCTTCTCCTTCTTCTGCTTCTACTTCTGCTTCTGCATCTGCTTCTGCTTCTCCTTCTGTTGCTCTTTCTGCTTCTCCTGCTGCTTTTCCTTCTCCTGCTCCTTCTTCTGTTTCTCTTTCTGCTTCTCCTTCTGTTTCTCCTACTCCTTCTCCTTCTCGTTCTTCTGCTTTTCCTTCTGCTTCTCCTTCTGCTTCTGCATCTTCTGCTTCTTCTGCTACTGCCTCTGCT